>NC_064648.1:72698805-72935195 GCF_023864345.2 Schistocerca serialis cubense | reverse complement strand
TTGAGTTTGTTGTAAGCTGGGGATGCGTGATTATTCCAAGATATGAGAAAGTGAGAGTCCTCTGCCCATGTCAGCAGAGAGGAATGGAGCAGCAGGTCCACCGCCTTACTGCAAGCGCTTATCTTCCTCCACGTAATTGGGCACTGTCCTTGCATTGTGAGAGAACTGTGACTCGGAGTTATCTGTTGAGTGTACGTGACTGTAATGGATGCGTTAAGAGCTTAACATCTACATCTGACACACACGTTGTTGTGTCATGCTTTTAATAAATTTACAAGTAGATAAATAAAACAGTCAATGATCAGAACGCCTTATTGTTTGGAAAGCAATACACTTATATTTAGGTCGTGGCTGTGGCTGTGTGAGCATGTGTGGTATTAATTGGGGTCCAAATACACAGGAGCTGCTGAAAACACTGAGTGGCATTACAGTGCAAGTCTGCAGATGATGAGCACTGAACGTTTACTACAACTGTGCCAAGTATGTGTCTGTTGTCGGCCCTCGACTCTCTGTACGTGCATGCTTGGCCTAGGCTTGACTGAGTGACGTTACGCCGACACTGCACTCTGAAGGCAGAAATTCGTCGCTTCTCTGCAGTCGTCATGGAACTGTTGATACCCTCGTAGACAGAACAGAACTCAGGATGGACTCTGGCAGAACTCGTACCAGGCACTGGCAGAGCTGGAAACACTTGTCGTGTGTGGCGCCTCGAAGCTACAGGAGTGGCTTACTACTTCTTTCTCATAGGCGGTGGCGATGCTGCTTAGGTGTACAGCATCTCTGCGGTGGTCGATTGACGATTTGCTGCAGGCGATTATCGTCGACACCACATGTGTCACCCTCAACAGTGTCACAGGCATCAGTGTATCATGATACACTGAGGAGATTTAATGTAATGTAGAACACTAACACGAGGTCTGGCGATGAGAAACTTTATGCTTCAATTCCCCCTCCCATTACTGGGGAAATACCATCATCATCATCATCATCATCATCATTTAAGACTGATTGTGCCTTTCAGCGTTCAGTCTGGAGCATAGCCCCCTTATAAAATTCCTCCATGATCCCCTATTCAGTGCTAACATTGGTGCCCCTTCTGATGTTAAACCTATTACTTCAAAATCATTCTTAACCGAATCCAGGTACCTTCTCCTTGGTCTGCCCCGACTCCTCCTACCCTCTACTGCTGAACCCATAAGTCTGTTGGGTAACCTTGCTTCTCCCATGCGTTGAACATGACCCCACCATCTAAGCCTGTTCGCCCTGACTGCTACATCTATAGAGTTCATTCCCAGTTTTTCTTTGATTTCCTCATTGTGGACACCCTCCTGCCATTGTTCCCATCTACGAGTACCTGCAATCATCCTAGCTACTTTCATATCCGTAACCTCAACCATGTTGATAAGGTAACCTGAATCCACCCAGCTTTCGCTCCCATACAACAAAGTTGGTCGAAAGATTGAACGGTGCACAGATAACTTAGCCTTGGTACTGACTTCCTTCTTGCAGAAGAGAGTAGATCGTAGCTGAGCGCTCACTGCATTAGCTTTGCTACACCTCGCTTCCAGTTCTTTCACCATGTTGCCATCCTGTGAGAATATGCATCCTAAGTACTTGAAACCGTCCACCTATTCTTTGTTCCTCCTATTTGGCACTCAATCCGTTTATATTTCTTTCTCACTGACATTACTTTCGTTTTGGAGATGCTAATCTTCATACCATAGTCCTTACATTTCTGATCTAGCTCTGAAATATTACTTTTCAGTCTTTCAATCGAATCTGCCATCACAACTAAGTCATCCGCATATGCAAGACTGCTTATTTTGAGTTCACTTATCTTAATCTCACCCAGCCAGTCTATTGTTTTCAATATATGATCCATAAATAATATGAACAACAGTGGAGACAGGTTGCAGCCTTGTCTTACCCCTGAAACTACTCTGAACCATGAACTCAATTTACCGTCAACTCTAACTGCTGCCTGACTATCCATGTAAAGACCTTTAATTGCTTGCAAAAGTTAGCCTCCTATTCCATAATCTCGTAGAACAGACAATAACTTCCTCCTAGGAACCCAGTCATATGCCTTTTCTAGATCTATAAAGCATAGATACAATTCCCTGTTCCACTCATAACACTTCCCCATTATTTGCCGTAAGCTAAAGATCTGGTCCTGACAACCTCTAAGAGGCCTAAACCCACACTGAATTTTCATCCAATTGGTCCTCAACTAATACTCGCACTTTCCTTTCAACAATACCTGAGAAGATTTTACCCACAACGCTGATTAAAGAGATACCTCTGTAGTTGTTACAATCTTTTCTGTTTCCATGTTTAAAGATTGGTGTGATTACTGCTTTTGTCCAGTCTGATGGAACCTGTCCCGACTCCCAGGCCATCTCAATTATTCTGTGTAGCCATTTAAGACCTGACATTCCACTGTATTTGATGAGTTCCGACTTAATTTCATCCACCCCAGCTGCTTTATTGCACTGCAATCTATTGACCATTTTCTCCACTTCCTCAAATGTGATCCTACTTCCATCATCATTCCTATCCCATTCTACCTCGACATCTGAAACATTACTGATCGTATTTCCACCTACATAGAGCAACTCTTCAAAATATTCCCTCCATCTGCCCAAGGCATCCACAGGCTTCACCAGCAGTTTTCCTGACCTGTCCAAAATACTTGTCATTTCCTTCTTACCTGCCTTTCGAAGACTGCTAATTACACTCCAGAATGGTTTTCCAGCAGCTTGACCCATAGTCTCCAACCTGTTTCCAAAGTCTTCCCAAGATTTCTTCTTGGATGCTGCAATTATCTGTTTGGCTTTGTTTCTTTCTTCAACATAACTTTCTCTGTCTACCTGAGTTCTAGTGTGTAGCCATTTTTGATACACCTTTTTCCTTTTACAGGCTGCCTTGACTGTGTCATTCCACCAAGCTGTTTGCTTCATCCTACTTTTACACACTACTGTTCCAAGACATTCTTTAGCCACTTCTAGTACTGTGTCCCTGTACCTTGTCCATTCCTTTTCCAATGACTGTAATTGACTACATTCAACTAACTGGTACCTTTCTGAGATCGCTGCTATGTACTTGTGCCTGATTTCCTTATCCTGAAGTTTCTCTACTCTTATCCTCCTACATATGGACCTGACCTTCTGCACTTTCGGCTTCACAATCCCAATTTCACTGCAGATTAAATAATGATCAGTGTCATCAAAGAATCCCCTGAATACACGTGTGTCCCTCACAGCCTTCCTGCATTCCTGATCTGTTATTATATAGTCAATGACAGATCTGGTTCCCCTGCCTTCCGTCATTGACTATATAATAACAGATCAGGAATTCAGGAAGGCTGTGAGGGACACACGTGTATTCAGGGGATTCTTTGATGACACTGATCATTATTTAATCTGCAGTGAAACTGGGATTGTGAGGCCGAAAGTGCAGAAGGTCAGGTCCATATGTAGGAGGAAATAGGTGAGGAAATACCAGCAATGCAAATTTCTTCCATCACCTGGATTCGAACCAGCTTACCTTTGAAGAGAGTACCACCACACAGTCATGTTTATGTGTGCCATGGTGGAAGTTAGGGAGAGAGAAATGATTGGTGGTATTTATTGTAGTAATTCCTTGGGTTTTTAACATAAGTGATTTTGATGTAGCAGAGGCTACACCAAGAGGTGAAGTTATCGAGGCAGATGGAGATATGCTGTTGAGTAAGATTTACGGTAACAAAAGAAGCATGGTGTGGCAGACAAGGAGCTATACAGTAAACATAATTCATTGGGACACCTGGCACTTGCCCGTTTCCTCCCAGAGATCCGAATGTGCGACTAGTGCGGAATATTTCGCCAATGGAGGAGTCATCATACCACTTTTCAATTATTGGCCACATGTCCTGTGGACAGACATCAGTGGTTCCCATTACGTTCTGCTTTCTCATGCCTTTGAGCACTGCTGCCTCTTCAGGGTTTTAGGAGCAGGGGAAAAATGTGCCTTGAAGCTCTATCCGCCCATCCATCATTACTAATGATTTTTATTCAAAATTTAAGCAGTAGCGAGGTTCGAACCTGGGTCCCATGACGTTTTGATTAGTATACAAAGTCACTACCCTTAAATCATAGGTGAGCCGTGGAATATAAACTTGCATAGAGTATGACATCAGACAACTTGACTAGAGCTAGTAGGAAATAAGAGGTTTTTTTTCTTTTGTTTAAAGATGGTTGAAAGTAATGGAGTCATGAGCTGCCTCTCATCAGCATTTTAAGAAACATGTCGTTTATAGTCTTGTGTTGTAAATGCTATATTTAATTCGTTTTGTGGCGTTATGGACAGGTATTTTAAACTGGGAGCAGGAGATGTGGTGGTCGTGTTTGTGTGACAGTGTAATACCGAATTGTCGAGCAGTCATTAGGTACAGTGAGGATATCTTGAAGACATGAGGCACTGTTTGTCTTTTTGAGGTTGTTTGGCAACGTGTGGTTGTTATGGACGAGAGTAGATTGAATCCCTTTCAATACATTGTTGAGTTTATGGAAAATGTGGCAGTGTTTTTGTTCATGTGTGTCACCAATCCCAGGGTTTTTGGTCTGTAGAATGAGGTGCTGGTATCAGGATGTCTCACAAGCACCCATTGGCAATACCATCTGATTGTATGTTGTAGCAATTATCTGTGCTTTGTAGAGTGTAGAGTGACTGGGACTGTGTTACGTGACTGTAACAATTATCATTAAAGTATAATTGTAGCATTGAGATAACATGTAAGTGATGCAGATCTCGTTGGAGTTGATGGAACAGACGTATGGATGGAATGCTATGTTGCTGCTTCGTCTTGATGTTTTATGTAGCGAAACAAGGTTAGGTATAGGTTTTAAGCTGAAGAAAAAGTAGGATTGGTTTTTGGAATAGGTGACTTGGATGTTAAAATGGAAGGTAATGGGGCTGTTATCGTCATCTGTTGGACGATATGTGGACGTTGAAAGACATTCAATGTTGTGGAAAACAGTGGTTCCAAACTGGATGCCTTTCATGTTAGGGATGCGACACAAGAAACTGTTGGGATGATGATGATGAGTTCGACTGATGGTGTGGAAAACTGTGGGTCTGAACTCAATATCTTAGATGGTGAGGGTGCAGTGCATGGAGTTGTTGGGATGGGGAATGTAAGTTTAGTGTAGTGAATAATGCGTTTACTTTATATTTATTAGATCATTCGAGTTGAGGCTGTGTAGATGATGCAGCTGTGCAAGGATTGTAGATTTGGGCACAGTTAACATGGGTGGTTTTACGAACTTCCAGTATGATGCAGTAGTTTGGGTCAGCAACTTCTGGTAATCAGTGAACGAAAAACCGTGCCAAGTTTTTGTTCATTCGATGAGTTATCTGTATGCGCTGTAAATATTCATTGCACGTTATTGACATCTTCGGAAATGCCATTTTCGACTATGTTATGGTGATTTGAAAATGGCTCTCGGTCCGAAACAAGTCATCGAATGAATAAAAAATAAAAATTTGCAACTTGGACTGGTTTTCTGTCCTACTGATGTGTGGTCTTGTTTGTAATTGGGGTAGGTCAGGTGGTTCTGCGATACTGGGTCAGATAGTCCTCACACTGGAAGTATATGTGACATCTGTAGGCTTGGATTTGCGATTTAGGTGATTTTACACAATGGCAGCGACAACAGATCAGGGCTCAGTTCTTGATACGTTGGTCTGTTGTGGGCAAGCATCTAGTTCTGCTGGACACTGATGCGTAAAAAAGCCGGCAGAGAAGCGCCACGGTTTTAATAGTGGCGATGGCAACTCTTTCAGACAGGGGCGTTGTAGCAGCCTGCTGGATGGTGCAAACCATTTCGAACATCGCCACGTGCTCAGAAGAGATTCGCACCAGTTTCTTCTTTCCCTCCCCCTCCCCCCCCCCCCCCCCAATCTCGACCGAACTGCCACGACCTCTCCGATCTCTCTGGATTATCACGACCACTTTCCCCTGAAGATAAAATGGCTCTGAGCACGATGGGGCTTAACATCTGAGGCCATCAGTCCCCTAGAAGTTAGAACTACTTAAACCTAACTAACCTAAGGACATCACACACATCCATGCCCGAGGCAGGATTCGAACCTGCGACCGTAGCGGTCACACGGTTCCAGACTGAAGCGCCTAGAACCGTACGGCCACACCGGCCGGCCCCTGAAGATATCTTCAATGTCGGGCTTAAAGTTAGCTTCCAGACAAACGGCTAGTGCTCCACAACTCTGTAAGGTCTTGTCGCTTCTCATTCTTTAATATCTTGTCGCCACTCGTGAGGAATTGAAACTTCAACTACAGCTCACACGTTTGTTCTCGGTGTCCATAACAGTTTCAGTCATAATTATAGACATGCTGCAGAGTGCAGCTCAGTCTAGCAACAGATGGGGTAAGAGTCTGCTTGTTTAGTAACTTGCTAACAATGCGTATTTCCTTTTATGTGCCAGTATTATTCTTATGAGTGTCTGCAGTAAATTATCGGCGACAGCCGAAATTTTGGAAAGGTCTTTCTTCTCAGTATTACAGTTCCTGGTTCTACTATATGGAAATTACTATGGTAACTTACTTCCTTATCTGTTGTAACCCTTTTCGACCACCTTAGTTTCTTAATTTGTCGGCTTACTACCAATGAAAACCCTGCAAGTTCGATTGCCTGAAGCGGTCAAGAGTGACAACGGCAGGCATAAATAATTTTTCCGCTGAGAGAGCACAAGCCCACTGTCCTCCTTTCCTGTCATCTAAATGGAGTTACTCCCTGCCGAACAAGAAGCTATCAGGCAGTTACAAAGAGAGAAATGAACGATTACAACTCGTTTCATGTCTGGTGCACGACAGATAGATGATCGAGTACGAGATAAAGTCCAGCAACGAGAATAAAATAATAAATTAAAAAAATATAGTGATTCGGACAAATAAAGTTGTTCAGCAGACAGGTGTGATAGCTGTGTTTCCTCAGTCCTACTACAGTTCATAGTATTAATACTTCTAAGGATAATATTAACAGTGTACCTCATACAATTAACTGTTCAGTTACAAATCGAAATATTGTTCGTCGAAGAAAAATAGTAAATACGAACAGTATCGTGCTAGGATCACACATGATTTAGATCACTACACCAATGACAGTATTGACAAAACATTAGCTTGTCTGTAGCCGTTATGTTGCAGAGACCATTCGCCATTTTTAAAACAAGCCCTAGACTAGGTCTGAAAAAAAACTACGTATACAGAATTTTAGAGCGTTTATAGAAGATAAAAAGGAACACTTTTTTATATGAGGCACGTGTCGCACACGTATGAAGGTCTTATCTGCACTGGCGTTCAGAGACGGTGTTCGAAGTGCTGTGGGATGGGCACTGTTTTAGAGGTGTTGCGGGTCTCCTACGGGAGGGAGACGAGTTGTTCAGTGTACCAGACACTGGCAGACACCCCAGGCGAGGTGGTTGCCTGTTAGGCTGAGGCTGCAAACATTATTTGTGAGACACCCACTTGTTTCGAGTGTGTTACACAATCGTTAGCACCCAGCTGGCACTTGAGTAACGTCTCTAAAACATCACACCTGTGACATTTGTGTCACATAAAATTTGTTCTTTTTAATCTTCTCTAAACACTCCAAAATTTAGTCTACGTAGTCTTTTTTAGTCCCTGCATAATGAAGAAGTCAATAATACATCGAAATGAAGTAGTTAGCTTGTCATAGATCCAAACGGAGAGTTGCCGAGGAATCTAAAAACTGACTTTGGAAAGAGCACCAGAGATCATGCGTGGCGTGCAAAATCACGCAAGAGCTAGAACTACATATTCAGAAGGGTATTTGAATCTCATTCCTCGAACAACTGAACAGTTGTCAGCGCATACCTACAATCTTGAAATCTTCTTCGTAGAATGAATCGATGTAGTCAGCTGCAGTGGACCAGTAGACACGATAGAAGGCGTACAGTTCTTCAGCGAGACTGAACATTTGCGACGCCTCTGGCTGCCGCTCCTTGCACAGCGCACTGAAGTCGTCGTCAAAGGAGAGGGTCCACGGCTGATAGCGCAGCAGGCGTTGACTCAACAGCGGCCGCCTGTAGCACACACGGTGCCAGGTTAAAAGTTGAAAACCTTGCATGTATCGTTTATGCAAGAACGTACAAGCATCCAAAAATGTGTGTGAAATCTTACGGGACTTAACTACTAAGGTCATCAGTCCCCAAGCTTACACACTACTTAACCTACATTATCCTAAGGACACACACACACACACACACACACACACACACACACACACACACACCCATGCCCGAGGGAGGGCTCGAACCTCCGCCGGGACCAGCCGCGCACCCCATGACTGCAGCGCCTGAGACCGCTCGGCTAATCCCGCGCGGCTAAAAGTACCCAGAACGGATTTCCACTCACCAGTGGATTAGAAGCTTCCTGGCAGATGAGTACTGTGTGCCACACTGGGACACAAACCTGGAACTTTTTCATTCTTTAAAGGATGCATAGTAACACAGCAAACAATCGCAAATCCTTGGTGTTTTTAGCATTTTAGCGCATCGAGATTTCATCCTTAGATTTCGGAGCACTTGAGTGAGATACCGATTGTAACTATTTCTTGCAGGTCATCCACTCCGTTCTGTGCTGCTATATCGTTTTAACTGGTTTCAGGCACATCAAACAGCAGAGCTGCAGCGCTTGCCGCAGAATACCTCTTTTCTTTAAAGAAGAATTTCGTATGCATTGGAAGAGAGTGAACATGTGACATTTATGTTAAGGATATGAATGACTTGTTCGAATTTGTTATAGATGATTTTAGACGCTGACATGTACACATGTCTGTCATCAGCTGAAGCAAAATCGTCCTCATTACCACTTGAAAATGGCTCAAAAGGCCGAAACTGCAATTGTAAAACAATTTCTAAAGTCAATGGTGAATATGACGTCCTTAAAAAAATAGACATCGAGCTAGGCAGGCAGGAACCGTGAGCCGCCGTCACAGCCTTACTTCCGCCAGTACCTCTGAAAGGGTACAGTACCGCCCGACATTGAAAATAGGTACAACATACTTCATTATTCTTGTCAGAACAACACATTTTTTTTGTAAAATAACTGAATTTCAATTAATACAGCGAAGCCGGATACAAATGTGAGAAAGAATGACAATTTATTTATTTAATTGATCACATGCGCACTCCCACAAAGTAAATCCCTACATCCAGTTTGGTGAGATCTGTGAAATGAATGAGTGTATGGTCATCTGCTAACCGCAGATAGTGAATGTGAATATATGATCATCTTTGAGACGATCCCTTGGCCACCTTTGGTGGGACCAAAGAGATGAAATTTACCTGAGATTTGAGCGCCTGAAATGTGGCTCACCAATACGGTAGCAAGGTGCTCCCCCACTTCAGCAGAGGTGCGAGAGGACCTGAAGAACGGCCATGTTTCAGCAGTCTGCAGCTGGATCTTGTGCTGTTAAGACCTGTTTTAGTTGTGCTCCGTAAAGACAAAAGAGTGGAGACATGGTATGCATGTGGAATACTTAAGAGTAGTTTGAAATAATAATTTCTCTATTTCAGGAACTTTTGTGGGGACAATTAAATGTCAGGCAGGTAATATTAATGGGATTGTAGTAATCTTCGGAAGTGACCAACGGTCACAATGAAACCACGTGTAGCAATAAGTTGAAATACTTCTGTGTGCTTAAGTTAAGCTGAATTACTAGCATGTGTACAATAAGTTGAAATATTTAAGAAATAGCGTGTGTACCATAAGTTGAAATATTTAAGAAATGGCGTGTGCAGGACTTGAAATTAGAGACGAGTACTTCCACGTGGTGAGTACTGTGTGAGTCTCAATCTGTGTATGAAACAAAGGGTAAAGAGAAGTACTCATCCATGGTATCAGTTGAGAACTCGCGTGTGTGATGAATATGTTCCTAATATTACTTTGCGTGATATGATTCCGCGTGACGCTAGATTCAAACGCTGAGAGAGAAGCAAGGTGAGTCGGCCGTCTATCCAGCAACGCCACTTGGCTTGCATTGCACAGGAAGATGTGCATATATCTCCAGAGTTCATAGTAGGAAAGTAGAATTACAAAGTGGGGCAGTGTCGTGTGAAACTGGGATAAATACTAATTGAAATGGGAAATCTGAAAGTGATAGTGTTGTGACTATTTATTGTATTGTATTCCGTGTTGTAGTGTGGTGTATGTCATGGAATTTTGGTATGTGTGGTTTGCATGGGAGAGTACCAAGGTAGCTTCAAAAGATTAGTGCGTTATGCTTGTTCTTTCTGTACCGCTCGGTTTGGAGGAAAGTTTCGTGATGATGATTGTGAGAGTCGAAGTGTGAGATATACCAAAAAGATCCACTATCCTATCCAGAAAGTGCACTGTAGCGCTAAATAATTACGAGACCATAAGGTAGAGAATCACCAATGTAAAGCCATGCCCACTGGGCGGAATTTCTCATGTGTTATTGTTGTAGGTTATAGAATTTGTGTGTTTAGGTTATAGAATTTATCGGAATAAATAAGATAGTGATAAGAAAAAGATTGGTGGACTTTTCCTTCGAATTGTATGTTGTCATGATGTCCCGAATTTATAATGTGTGCGCCATTCATATTCAGTGCGGTGGCCACGTGTTGATAAAAGCCGTTAAATAAAAGAAAAAAGAAAATGTGGTATTGCCAGTGCGTAGTGAACAGTCAGAGTTCTGTAAATTACTGATAGTCAGATGTGCGTTTCCGTTGCATATTATTCATACAGGAGGTTAATTTGTGACTTAATTGTGCTTACGGGAGTTCATGTTACTCGATAAATAAGAATGAATCCACTCTCTTGGCAGACCACTCATCTTGCAGGCCTGAATGCTTGATGCCACAGTATGAGCAAGGCTTGTGGGTGCCTCTCACCTCAGCCGCTGCCTTCCAGCCGTCACAGAAGCTCCCCTGCACGGCTGGCGGGACCAGCGCTCCCGGAAGGATGGGCACTGCAGTGACCAGAGGCCTCGGGAGTTGCTTCCTGGGCGAATCCTCACTCTACAGTGGAGAGTGCAGTCACTTGAAACGCGGGGATCCGACCTGCCAGGGAGTTACCTATCTGCTTTAGGTGATGTGACATCTGTGATAATTTTCCGTGAAGACTGTATGACAGCTGAAAGCAGAACTCCCACAGGAAGAAGAGCTCTATGGACAAACGTGAGTGTACCGTCAAGCAGCTCCACTTATTCAGTCCCATTCAGCTAATCCAACGGCTAAGGACAGCGCGATGCGATGACTTAAACTATTTCAAATCCGTCTTTGCAAATACCAAACACTTGTTTTTATTTCACAATAGGTCTTTCGTTTTATTCATTATACCCTTATCAGATGTGGCCTTTTCATAATGTTTCCACTTACATCCGGCAGTGTGCATCCCACCATCTCACACTGCTATGCTTGACGTGCAGAAGCACATGTCTCCTGACGTAAAACTTGACAAAATGACGCTTCACTATTGCATAAAAATGTTTATTTACTTGGCTCTGAAGCATTCGCTCGGTCTCGCTTCGTGATTGGTTGGTGCGGATCTCTCGTTTGGCGGTGAAAATTATCATATACACTCCTGGAAATGGAAAAAAGAACACATTGACACCGGTGTGTCAGACCCACCATACTTGCTCCGGACACTGCGAGAGGGCTGTACAAGCAATGATCACACGCATGGCACAGCGGACACACCAGGAACCGCGGTGTTGGCCGTCGAATGGCGCTAGCTGCGCAGCATTTGTGCACCGCCGCCGTCAGTGTCAGCCAGTTTGCCGTATCATACGGAGCTCCATCGCAGTCTTTAACACTGGTAGCATGCCGCGACAGCGTGGACGTGAACCGTATGTGCAGTTGACGGACTTTGAGCGAGGGCGTATAGTGGGCATGCGGGAGGCCGGGTGGACTTACCGCCGAATTGCTCAACACGTGGGGCGCGAGGTCTCCTCAGTACATCGATGTTGTCGCCAGTGGTAGGCGGAAGGTGCACGTGCCCGTCGACCTGGGACCGGACCGCAGCGACGCACGGATGCACGCCAAGACCGTAGGATCCTACGCAGTGCCGTAGGGGACCGCACCGCCACTTCCCAGTAAATTAGGGACACTGTTGCTCCTGGGGTATCGGCGAGGACCATACGCAACCGTCTCCATGAAGCTGGGCTACGGTCCCGCACACCGTTAGGCTGTCTTCCGCTCACGCCCCGACATCGTGCAGCCCGCCTCCAGTGGTGTCGCGACAGGCGTGAATGGAGGGACGAATGGAGACGTGTCGTCTTCAGCGATGAGAGTCGCTTCTGCCTTGGTGCCAATGATGGTCGTATGCGTGTTTGGCGCCGTGCAGGTGAGCGCCACAATCAGGACTGCATACGACCGAGGCACACAGGGCCAACACCCGGCATCATGGTGTGGGGAGCGATCTCCTACACTGGCCGTACACCACTGGTGATCGTCGAGGGGACACTGAATAGTGCACGGTACATCCAAACCGTCATCGAACCCATCGTTCTACCATTCCTAGACCGGCAAGGGAACTTGCTGTTCCAACAGGACAATGCACGTCCGCATGTATCCCGTGCCACCCAACGTGCTCTAGAAGGTGTAAGTCAACTACCCTGGCCAGCAAGATCTCCGGATCTGTCCCCCATTGAGTATGTATGGGACTGGATGAAGCGTCGTCTCAGGCGGTCTGCACGTCCAGCACGAACGCTGGTCCAACTGAGGCGCCAGGTGGAAATGGCATGGCAAGCCGTTCCACAGGACTACATCCAGCATCTCTACGATCGTCTCCATGGGAGAATAGCAGCCTGCATTGCTGCGAAAGGTGGATATGCACTGTACTAGTGCCGACATTGTGCATGCTCTGTTGCCTGTGTCTATGTGCCTGTGGTTCTGTCAGTGTGATCATGTGATGTATCTGACCCCAGGAATGTGTCAATAAAGTTTCCCCTTCCTGGGACAATGAATTCACGGTGTTGTTATTTCAATTTCCAGGAGTGTAGAAATTGTTGGGCGTAAGACTTTGTCCTAAGGTCAGTGTTCCGTACATCGATGCATATGTGTCAGGTACATGTTGTGGTGAGAATGGAGCCCTCAGAATCGGGTATGAGAGAATTTTTTCCTAATTAATCTACGACTGCATTCCCTATAGCACATTAACGATGGAAAGTTTCCATACTGCCAGATACAATGCAGAACAATCCGCACTCCCTGTACTCCTTGTAGTATGGTCCTTGGTTATCACTTTTAATTGACAACGACGTTGTCAATTAAAGCATGAAGCTGCATCATAATGAGTTCCGTGTGATGTCTGGGTCCCCAGTTTGACCGGAAAGCTGTGTCAGAGCAAAAGGACATTTTCTGAGAAAGCTCTTACGAGCAAAACATTCGAAGCCATAATCTCTGACGAGAGGGTTCCTTTTTCTCACTACCTCTGCTCCCTGCTGAGTTCTCGGTGTGTGTGGTCTGCCGGGTCCGGCACAGAAAGGACGCGCAGTGTCACGTTTCATTCAGCTCGCTCAAACGGGCGACATGTCTGGAACCGGCACCAGTGTGTTCAGGCAGAGTTGCACTACGTTTCATTTTGTTTATTTTATGTGCGGCAACAAATTATTAAGACAACTACGTACAGTTTACGAAAATGTATTTACTTGCGATGTTACCGAATTTACAACATGCGGAAAACTTTTCAGTTATAGAAGTTAGGCGAACACTATGCTAACGAAATCTTAAGATTACATCTACTCCAAGCCGGAACTCTGTCAGAGTTCCCTAATACGAGTTAATTTTGGTTAAATACGGCGCACAGTGTTCTGCTCGCTTATCAAGTACGGAAGCGGTCGCCTGCTCTGTTCGTTACGAGAAACAGATCGCTAGGTTTGTAGGAAACCAGTTATTAATTTTTGTGATCCGCCTACGTATTTATAACGTACCGAACTATAAGACATGCTATCAAAAGACATCATGGTGAACATCTGGAAGTGTCAGTGACACCGTTGTTTGGTGTAGGCCTACTCCGAAGGTTTCTCGTACGTTAGTCTGAAAACTTAGGTCTACTAAAAAGCAGCAAGAATGTTTTAATTTTAACTTCTTTTGAAAGGTCGTCCCCTCTTCTTTGGTGATTTTCTGGAGAGAAGTTCACGAGGCAAGTAATGTTCTTATTGTGAAACCCATATAAACTTCTACAGTGTCTCTGTTCAGCATTTTGTTGGGCTACATATATCTTTCATTGCCTTCGAAGCAGCATGAATTCTGCCATTACTATCAAAAAGTATGTAAAACTTAACCTGAACAGAACTTACTCAGCTCAAAGAATGCTAAAGAGCTCGTTTCAATGTTTTCCGGTTGTGAGAAGCTCCTCTAGTTTAATTCATACGAAATCGGAGAACATTCTTTGTCTTAAGCAACATCCCTCACCTTTTTACTCACGTTGAGCACGTTCTCGGGTGGAGTATATTCTCTGACTCGTTTTACTCATGTTAATCTCAAAATGTCCTCCCAAAATTTCCAGTACGAAGTATATCCTCCGTTTTACTGACACGCCCCACTATACTTCGCCAGCACCTCAGCTCTCACCTGAACTCTCCCAGTGGTTCTTCGCCGATCATCTCCCACCCTTCGTCGTCGTCTTCATTGCTTCACCACTCACAGAGAGCCGTAGTCTGGCAGCTCCTTCGCCACTGCCTCCGTCAAATGCTCCACCACCGTCGCCGCCACCTGCGCCACCGTCGACTCCCTCTCCAGCAGCGTCGCTGCCTCTGTCGCCAACACCATCGCCAGCCCCAAACCGCGGCCCGCCCCATCGCCCGCATCACTGCCGGAGCCGGAAGTTCCAACCACATCCACCACCACTGTAGCTTCGTCACCCCCGTCATAAACTCCTGTCAATGTCCTTATCTACACACAACTGGGGCCACCTATTACACCACAACCCTCATGCATGCAGTCATAAGACCAAACAAACGAAATAGAATAGATAAAACCTCACGATACCAAATGAATCCCAGCCAAAAATGAATTCACTAAATTCACGGACATGAAAACAATAATTCCTCTCAACTATCGTCTTTTGTATCTACATCTACATACATGATCCGCAAGCCACCGTGCGGTGCGTGGCGGAGGGTACCCTGTTCCACAACTAGTCGTTTCCTTTCCTGTTCCGCTCGCTGACAGAGCGAGGGACAGACGCCTGTCTATATGCCTCCTTAGGAGCCGTAATTCCTCGTATCTTGTCTTCGTGGTCCCTACCAGAAATGTATGCTGGCGTCATTAGGATCGTTCTGCACCCATGTTCTCTACACTTTCTCAGTTGTTTTCTTCGAAATGAGTGTCTTCTTCCCTGCTGAGCTCCAGAAGCATATACGTAACACTTGCATGCTGATCTAAACTCCGGTAAGAAATCTACCTGCTCCTCCTAAATTGTTTCGATGCCTTCTTTCAATCCGACCTGGTGCAGATCCCAAACACTCGAGCAATGCTGAACAAGAAGTCGCTCTGGCGTCCTATACGGGGTCTCCCTCACACGCGAACCACACTTTCACAAAACTCTCACAATAAACCGAAGCCGACCGTTGGCCTACCCTATCAGAATCCTCACACGTTTATTCCATTTCATCTCGCTTCGCAACATTACGCCCAGATATTTAAACTAAGTGACTGTGGTAAGCAGGACACTTGGAGTGCCGTATCTGGATATTACGGGTTCGTCTTTGCTACTCATCCGCTTTCTTCTACAGCAAGAGCCACCTGCCATTCATCACACTAGAAATTTTGTCGACGTCATCTTGTGTCAACCTGCAGTTACTCAACTTATTCCATGTGCTCGTTCTTCCGTTAGCACCCCGCAATGGGACACCGTGTCATATGTTTTCGAGAAATCTAGAAATATGGAATCTGCCTGTTGCCCTTCATCCGTAGCTCTCAGTCCATCATGCGAGAAAAGGAAAAGGTGAGTTTCACAGAAGCGATGCTTACCAAAACCGTGTTGATTTGTGCACATAAGCTCCTTAGTCTGAAGAAAGTTGATTATGTTCGAACTGAGAATATGTTCAAGCATTCTGCAGCAAACAGGTGTTAGGGATATTGGTCTGTAATTTTGTGGGTCCGTTCTTTTACCTTTCTTATACACTAGAGTCACTTGCACTTTTTTCCACTCGCTTGGTTCTTAGCGCTGATCGCAAGATTCGCGGTAAATGCAAGCTAAGTAAGGGGCCAATGCCGTACACAACTCTTTGTAAAACCAAACTGGCATTCCATCTAGGCATTGCCACTTATTTATTTTCAGCTGTTTCAGCTGTTCCTCTACGCCAGGGGTACTCATTACTATGATTTCCATACGGGACTCTGTGCGACGGTCAAACGACGGCACGTTTGTACCATTCTCCTGCGTGAACGATTTCTTAAACGAGGAATTTTTAACTTCGGCCTTACTTTTGGAATATTCTAGCGCCAAAGCAGACTGGTCAACGTGTGACTGAATGGAAGCGTTAGATCCGCTTAACGATGTTGCAGAGGAGCAAAACTTTTTCCGCTTTTCCGGTGGTAGCAGTTGTATGCTTCACGCACAGATCTTTTCACAGACGCACGAATCTCTACAAATCTTGCTGTCCTCATTTGCGCGTTCTCTTTTGAACCGAGAATGAAACAGCCTTTCGTTCCTGAGCATTTCAGGAATTTTGTTATTAAAGCACGATGAGTCTTTTTCGCCCTTGATCCACTTAGTAGGCACATACTTTTCCGGATCACGATTTACAGTCTCTTTACACTTTAGCCATAATTCCTCTATGGCCATAATTCTGGATTTAAATGATTGTATTTTATTGTCTGAGACGCTGACAACTGCATATCAACTCTCCTAGCGTTCTTGATTGATTTACTGACTTTCGTAACCATAGTCGCTATGATAACATCATGATCACTAATCTCCATCTCTATGCTGACGCCATCGATAAGGTCCTGCCTGTTTGTGCTGGCTGCCGAACTAGCTGCTCAACACAGTTTTCGGATAACGTGTTCAAAAGTCCTTCACAAGACTGTGTTTCTGCACGACCTGCAGTGAATCCATAGACGTCCCAGTCTATACTCGGTAGGTTAAGGTCACCGCCAGCTAGCGTCGCGTGATCTGGATATTTATGCAATGCTGACTACCTTCCAGAATGAGATTTTCGCTCCGCAGCGGTGTGTGCGCTGATATGAAACTTCCTGGCAGATTAAAACTGTGTGCCCGACCGAGACTCGAACTCGGGACCTTTGCCTTTCGCGGGCAAGTGCTCTACCATCTGAGCTACGGAAGCACGACTCAGGCCCGGTACTCACAGCTTTACTTCTGCCAGTACCTCGCCTCCTGCATTCCAAACTTTACAGAAGCTCTCCTGCGAACCTTGCAGAACTAGCACTCCTGAAAGAAAGGATATTGCGGAGACATGGCTTAGCCACAGCCTGGGGGATGTTTCCAGAATGAGATTTTCACTCTGCAGCGGAGTGTGCGCTGATATGAAACTTCCTGGCGGATTAAAACTGTGTGCCCGACCGAGACTCGAACTCGGGACCTTTGCCTTTCGCGGGCAAGTGCTCTACCAACTGAGCTACCCAAGCACGACTCAGGCCCGGTACTCACAGCCGTACTTCTGCCTGTACCTCGCCTCCTACATTCCAAACCTTACAGAAGCTCTCCTGCGAACCTTGCAGAACTAGCACTCCTGAAAGAAAGGATATTGCGGAGACATGGCTTAGCCACAGCCTGGGGGATGTTTCCAGAATGTGATTTTCACTCTGCAGCGGAGTGTGCGCTGATATGAAACTTCCTGGCAGATTAAAACTGTGTGCCCGGCCGAGACTCGAACTCGGGAGAGCTGTGAGTACCCGGCCTGAGTCGTGCTTCGGTAGCTCAGATGGTAGAGCACTTCCCCGCGAAAGGCAAAGGTCCCGACTTCGAATGTCGGTTGGGCACACAGTTTTAATCTGCCAGGAAGTTTCGACTATTTACCTTATTTGAATGGCTCCACATCTGTCCCAGCGGAGTCGGGTGGGTGGTAAAAACATCCAAGAACTGATATGGTTTCACCTAGCCCTGTTATGTGCGACCGTGTAACTTCACTATTACACTCAAATTCAACCTCAGTAAAGAGAATATTTTTTGTCAACTGCAATGAACACTTCTCCTCCTACGGCGTCGAATATGTGTTTCCGATAAACATTCCAAGACTCGCTAAATATCTCAGAGTTTTTTTACTTAGGGTCTTAGCCAGCTCTCAAGTCAAGAATAATTTGAGGCTGAGAGCGTTCATGGAGGAGAGTAAATTTGGGAACTATGTTACAAATACTTCGACAGTTGACTGATAAAAGTTTCAGAGTCGAACTGACTTTACTCTGAAAGCTATCTGATTTCCCTAAATGTGTACCAACTGGCGAGTGTTCATGAGAGTACCTCAAACTACTGGCTAGCCTGAAACCCCCCATGTGCACTCCACAAGTACTCTGCTATCCGATTAGCTGTTTCCTTTGTGTAGTGCACCCCTGTCTTGAAATAACTGTTCCCTTCATTCCCACTGCCTGACACAATATCGATAGTTTTACCCGTCACACTATCTGCATGTGTCCGTACACAGTGAACCGGTAACCCACTCACAGTTCTGATGACAGATGTGGACTAGCAAACCAAAAATCCCCACACAATAAACATTGTGGAGTAACAATACCGTTCCTCAAAAACAGCTCCAGTTGGCTACAAATCATGTTCAATCATCCTGCATAATACTTTGTCTTGAGTATGTATTTTACCACCCTGACCGTGATCTGTCCTACTGCCTGTCTCTGTCCGAGCCATCCTGTAGCACATAATTTCGTCCTCACACTAACCACTGCCTCTCCACAGCTGTTTGCCCACATCAATTCACATGATGAACTTAACTGTGGATGTCGGTTGATCACTTTCGTTTCAGAAGACCTAGTCCATTTCCCAGACACACTCATCCCAAAGTGACTCCCCTACCGACCTCTTCAGATATAACTGCAGAAGTCTTTCATCCTACTGATAGTAATCACGACTGAGTCTAAATGTCCATCCTAATCCACGTCTTCCACCTCCATAGCTATCCCACAATAAGCCACCTGATAGAGTCCAACAACACCGCCACAAGACCTGGGGTGCCTGCTGGGAGCTTGCCCATTCCCACATAGGAAGCCACCTGGTCACCCTCCATAGTGCCAACATATCTCCTACAATACTCCATTCCACGGCCCCATATGTCAACCACTCGAGAGACTATTCCGCTTTCCTCCCGCTCGCAACCTCCAGTATTTACGCTCTGTGCTACGGACTGATTTAAACACACCAACCACAGGACAAAATATAAGAACGATGCCTATCCGCTTCCTGCCCTCATCGCTTCTTAGATTTTTTTCTCCATCTATTGAGATGAACATGACTTGTGGTCTCTTTTCCTCACCGACGGGATGCCAGTATCTGGACTAGAGTCGCTACTACATGGTATTACCGTATTTTCTCCCGAAGTGTTTTTTTTTTTTTTTGTCTCGAATATGACGAGGACACGCTCACTTTTCGTGTCAGGTTCCACATCATTGTTTCCACAAATTATGAAAACTTCGGAAGTATCTGTAACCGTCAATACTTTCTCTAGTAAATGCAGTAACATCGTTTTTTGTGTCAGTTTTCTCCGCTGGTCTGTTACGTAATACGTGGCACATTTTAAGACACAATGCGAATCATAAAATCGAAGGCTAAACGGAGTCAAAAACCTTTGTAAATCACGAGTTTCTTTAACCATGTCCTTCACTACTGTCTATTAGTGCTAGTTCTTTACTCCATTCTGAATTAAATGATCCCTGTGCTTTCTATAACTTTAATGAATACTTCCATGGATAAAAGTGAGATAAACTCCAATAAACCATAGTGAGTACGACAAACATTTGAGTGTACACTGGTTTATACCTGAGTATCAAGTGCCCTGGCCCGTCCTTGTCTTCTTCCACCTCGTAGTGCTCCATCTGTTCGCTGGATAATTGCAAGTCCTGTACCCATCCAGTTAATTTCGTGCGCAGCATGTCTTTCACACGTTCCATGTCCTTAATCCAACCGTGGAGTTGCTGATCACTTGCGTGGTTACCCTGAGACACACAGAAAATAGTTCAAATTACTTTCATAACATCCACAAGCAGCAGCCTGTCTTAGTATACAGTTACATGTATCACTATTACATGACACTGAAATTACTGCCAGAGCATGAGTGTAGTACATTCAGTTTTGTAAAGGCATAAAGTCATTAACGCACAGCAGATGCCTAGCGGGGTTTTATTAAATAAATACATTTCTCAAACTGTGACATCAGATAAGAGAGGTGCAGATATTTCTTGGTAGTTGACATTACAGACGTCTGAATGAATGAATGTATACTCCCGTGACGATGTATCCAACTGAAATGTTCTGGAGCTGCCAGCAGCGTCGAGTTCCTACGTGTAAAGCCACATGGCGTGGCTGGAACTCTGAGGAGATTCTATTCAAACTTTTGAACGGTTTTCGAAAATAGAATGGTCAGATTGTTGACAAATCCGTCAAAATCCTACTCTGTACCAACGCTGTGAGAAACCTGAACACATGTTATGACCTTCTACAAACGCAACGATAGACATCAGCCGCTCCATATCTGAAACATTATCTGAGTTAATTGTGCGCACACGAAATGTCAGTTTGACTCAAAATTTTGTAGCGTTTGTCTGTTGCCTGGCTGATCGCTTTTGCTGAAAATTTGCGTTTGTTACTCGTCATCTAACACAATGTCGTCTGTATCTGAACACGTCTCGAATATTGCAGATTTGAAGAAATGTATTGACTGTCCGAGTGTTAAGATCATTTTTTCTGGACCGTTTTCGGATACGAAGTTCACATTTATGTCACATATTATGGTCTATGCTCCTTTGGCGTTGTACAAATTGTAGGCTTCTAAGTCAATGCAGTAAAGATATGGCCATTTAATTACACATTTTCATACTTGAAAAATCACTCACAAAAATCTATAAGGTGCTCCCTGTTGATTTAGAATCATGAAATTTTGAAAGAAGCCAGATTTGACAGTGGAAATAAAGGAAAAAATCTTAAAATCCAAAATTGGTAACTATATAACTCTAGAAAATACTTTTCGTATTATTTTTTATCAGTTTGTCTATTTTTCTGACCATCTGTTAGGAATCTTTTTCTCTGGATACGTTCTGGGTATCATGTTCAAATTATGTCACATACAAAGGTATATCGACCCTTGCCGGCGTAAAAACTGTAAGCTTATAACTCACTCCAGTCAACAGATACGGACGGCCGTTTATGTCTCGTGTTTTGATAATCGAAAACTCACTCATCGAAACCTCCATTGACTTGGAATCATGAGATTTGGCAACAACTAAGTTTTTCGGTACAAGGAAAGCAAAAAATCTGAAACTTGTTAACTTTTAATTATATCACATAAAAATGTCGTTTTCGATTTGGACATGCATTGTATTCATGACCTGTTGAAAGAATAACATACGAACATTACTGCATCCAAACATAAAATGTATGTTGTATTCATGATTTAGTAAGTAAACAGAAATGTGTTATTAAATCTTCTCCCCCTACATACGTAAACTAAAGTCCTCTGCTTGCTTGTTCTTGTTTGTTTGGGTTGGGCTGAGGAAATAACATAGAATTTCTGAACCGATCTTGGTATTCCTGGGACCAGTATCTTGCCAGTAAAGTTACAGAGTCTCCATAACAGGCAAAAATCATTGGGAATATCGATTCCCAGGATCGGGAGTTTGTACTGAACCCTTAGTGTGTGAGTCCCTCTCGCACTTGCCCATTCTGTTTTCCTTTCTTCTATCTACCCTAGCATCACCCAGTATGTTGTCCTGGAATGTGAGTGCTCACCACAGACATGGGTGCCGTCGGGAGAGTCTGAGAGAAGTGGGACAGAACTGCTCTTGTTCTCTGTACGTGGAGTCCCCAATCGTTTTGGGTCACACTGAAACAGGTGACAGTGGTTCCACAATAGATTATATTGAGATAGGGAACCAGTACTCGAAAGTGCATATTTATTGTGTTAAGGACATACACAGCATACACCACCTAACAACAATGTAGCTCATAGCAATTCTTCAAAGCAACGACTATCAGTCTGAATGCATGTATTGCAATGATGCCTGCAGTTCTTCACACTCTGGCAAAGATCTCGGGTGTCCGTTGTGCACTCGAACAGTAGCAGCTGATAAACAGAGTACACACCTGACCACCAAACGGACCTACTGTGCACAACTAGGCTCGTAGCACTCAAGCATCGCAGTGGCGCATTAACCTGTGCCGCAAGCACACCACTGACCCTGCTGTCAGCTGCCCATTGCATCAGATAGCATGTGTCGTGTTCATGGTGAGGTGTGTTTCTGTGTACAGTGCACAATGAGTAATCAAAGGTGAAATGTGCAAGCACTGGGACAAACGGATTTTGAGCCCTATGTCTGCTTGTGTCAATCCAGTATCGTTCACTGCGCTGTACTGTCTAACTTCATACAGTTTGCATTGTTTGTGGATGAGGCCTCATTCATCCGTGATGTTGTTTTCAAAAGCCAAACAGGCAGATCTAGAATGAGGACAACACCCACGCCACCCATATCGGAAGCCAACAGCAAAGATTCTCAGTCAAGGTATTTTAGGGCTTATCCAAGATCATTCCACTTTGATGTTAATGTTTGCAAGCACCAAGCACCTGAAGAATACTCACACTCATTGTAGGACTGAAATGGGGGGTCCTCTCTGATGGCCATTGCGATCGCTGGATCTTACAACCCTAGACCTCATTCTCTGAGGTTATGCCAAGATGTAGGTGTACGAAACACCTGTAGATACAGCTGAAGACCTGCTTGCCAGGGTCCAAGCTGCCCGCCTCCTGGTACAACATTGTTGCTCACGGGCGAGGCCTCCACGACGAGTGCGGCCGCTTCATGTTTAAAGATGATTAAAGATGTAGCTGTTGTCACACGCATCGACTCAGTCTGTGTTTCGACAAGTTTCTACACAGTTGTCACTTCTGCCCAGCTGCTCAGAACAACGAAGTCTTGGAAGACAGTAGCGTGAATGACTCAATTCCACTATCGCAGTAGCCGCCACGATACAGGAATGACCTGTGAGGATATGCTGACATCACTCCGAAACTGTGATCACAGAGAGAGCGTCATGCAGTCAAAGGTCGTGAGGTGGTGGTATGAATGTGGGATATTTTCAAGAACACTGCCATCCTGAATTTGGAATCATTCAACTGTATGTCAGTCCGACGCCTTAGGCAAGTGTACGGTGGTGGAGAGAAAAATGGATTTAATTGTGTTGCAGATATGTGCAAATATTATTTTCTTAATAAAATTTTTGTACTTATTTAGATACTCCAGAGCTCATTTTTTACAGTTCTTTCGTCAGCTGTGTTTATTTACCGGGTGACATCTACACTCTTTTTGGAGAACTATCGAGACGATTTAACAAGTTTCTGCAATGTGTCGCTCAAAACGTAGCCAATCAGCAGCTACTTGCAGCCAGCATATTCCATTTCGCGCATTTCTGTCACAGCACAATCCCACTCTTTTAATATGTGGAAGTTCTTTTCTTACGAGAAATAAACCCGTTCGTGCTGCCTTGCGTCCACGCTTGGTAAGTAATGAGAGTAGTAGCAAGTTGAGAGAGGCATGTTCAAATGTGTACCAACACGCTGGGCACTGTCGCAATGCGCTATGTGTAAGTAATGTTAGTGGTGAGAGAAGAAGCGTGATGAATTGCGACTTGAATTGCTGATCAGCGCACGCTGCGTGGCTGAAGGGGTTTGTAAATAGCCCTGCGGAGGGCGACCCGAGTCTTGCTCTCTCTCCGACTGCCAGCCAGCCCTGATATCGGAGTCAAGCGCTCGTGCGGTATCCGTGACGACGATGTTGACTGCAGTCATGGCCACGCACGTTGGATAACAATGATGACGCCGCACTGTTGTCACTGTTTACCGACGACGGTGTGATGTCATTCATCATGGTCACCTTGGCTGAGGATGAAAGCAAGTATACATATTTTCTATACTGTTTTTGTTTATACACTACTGGCCATTAAAATTGCTACACCACGAAGATGAGGTGCTACAGACGCGAAATTTAACCGACAGGAAGAAGATGCTGTGATATGCATGATTAGCTTTTCAGAGCATTCACACAATGTTGGCGCCGGTGGTGACACCCACAACGTGCTGACATGAGGAAAGTTTCCAACCGACTTCTCATACACAAATAGCAGTTGAGCGGCGTTGCCTGGTGAAACGTTGTTATGATGCCTCGTGTAAGGAGGAGAAATGCGCACCATCACGTTTCCGACTTCGATAAAGGTCCGATTGTAGCCTATCGCGATTGCGGTTTATCGTATCGCGACATTGCTGCTCGCGTTGGTCGAGATCCAATGACTGTTAGCAGAATATGGAATCGGTGGGTTCAGGAAGGTAATACGGAACGCCGTGCTGTATCCCAAAGGCCTCGTATCACTAGCAGTCGAGATGACAGGCATCTTATCCACATGGCTGTAATGGATCGTGCAGCCATGTCCAGATGGGGACGTTTGCAAGCCAACAATCATCTCCACGAACAGTTCGACGACGCTTGCAGCAGCATGGACTATCAGCCTGGAGACTGTGGCAGCGGTTACCCTTGACGCTGCATCACAGACAGGAGCGCCTGCTATGGTGTACTTAACGACGAACCTGGGTGCACGAATGGCAAAACGTCATTTTTTCGGATGAATCCAGGTTCTGTTTACAGCATCATGATGGTCGCATCCGTGTTTGCCGACATCGTGGTGAACGCACATTGGAAGCGTGTATTCGTAATCGCCATACTGGCGTATCACCCGGCGTGATGGTATGGGGTGCCATTGGTTACATGTCTCGGTCACCTCTTGTTCGCAATGACGGCACTTTGAACAGTGGACGTTACATTGCAGATGTCTTACGACCCGTGGCTCTACCTTTATTCGATCCCTGCGAAATCCTACATTTCAGCAGGACAATTCCTGACCGCATGTTGCAGGTCCTGTACGTGCCTTTCTGGATACAGAAAATGTTCGACTACTGCCCTGGCCAGCACATTCTCCAGATCTCTCACCAATTAAAAACGTCTGGTCAATGGTGGCCGAGCAACTGGCTCGTCACAACACGCGAGTCACTACTCTTGATGAACTGTGGTATCGTGTTGAAGCTGCATGGGCACGCTCTGTTTGACACAATGCCCAGGCGTATCAAGGCCGTTATTACGTCCAGAGGTGGTTTTTCTGGGTATTGATTTCTCAGGATCTATGCACCGAAATTCCATGAAAATGTAATCACTGTCAGTTCCAGAATAATATATTTATCCAATGAATACCCGTTTATCATCTGCATTTCTTCTTGGTGTGGCAATTTTAATGTTTAGTAGTGTAGGTGATTCTTATGGGCTCTACTTCTTCTTTTCTAGGTGTGAGCAGGCGTTACTCGCTGTGGCATCTGAACCCAGCAGCTGATAATGATGATGACGATGATGATGATCTCCGGGGAACGACTTCGATTGTTCAGAAGCAGATATCGCTTATTCTACAGTATTAAATTTTTTGTTTGTTATTTTTGAGATGCTCTAGTTTGTAGATGTTCTCAATGCGAATATCGGTGTTTAGACACGAGCACCAGCTACTAGTTCTTTTGCACCTGTGTTTTCGTTTGGGTTTGTCCGTATTCTTTCAGACACATTCCCCTGCCGACGTCATACACCTCCTCTAGTACCCATGCTGGATATGCCCTTAATGACAAACATGCCCACTGATGATGAGTTGCTGGAAGTGTATTCCAGTAATGAACATAACAACAGTTTTACTTGTAAGTACTCAGAATTTATTATTATTACTATACGAATACGGATTTTTATTTCTCCTTCCTTAGATACTTATCAACTGCGTCTCTTTCTCCTTCTCGTGTGCAGAGTTATTAGGAGTTCGACGTGTTGTTGAGGGGAAGAGCATTGTCCAAGTTAGGGGGAGAGCTGTCGTGACATCATGGGGTGAGTCGATACCAGAGTGGTCATACTGAGTCACTTTTCTGAGGTGCAGGAAAGGGAGTCCTGTAAGACACTCAGCTGTATACCCTGCCTTGATTTATGTTCATAAGATTTTGATCAACTTATTGTGGGGTCCAGTTACATCTCTCTTCAAAAGTATATACTGCTAACAAAAGGCATGTCCTAATGCCCAGAATCATGACGAGAGGAATTTAAATTGATTTCCATGGTTGCTTCTCGCTAGCGATAGAAATTAACCAAAAAATACAGGGCATACAGATACACAACAAACACCAGATGTCCAGTGATGTTCTAATTTCTCGTTTATGGCCGAATGTAGGAAAGCCATAAGAAGAAGACAAACATTAACACGCTATGTGGCACATCGACAAAGAAGTCGAGCGTAAATTAGGTGTTCCCCTCTTCTTGTCCATATTAGCCGAGAAACATCCAAAAAGTGTAGACCTGCTGCTAATATCTGAAGGCGATAAGCAACACAGCGTTTGGATAAAATGCATGTCCCACCTACGTTCCTCTGAAATGAAAACAAAAAAGGAGCAAGATATTTTTGCTGTAGATGTTTCAAGTCGTTTACCAAGAGCATGTATCTTGAAAGACACCTGATTGACTGCTAGAGCCAGGAAACAATAGGTGTGGAAATGCTTATCAAGGATAAACGGTTCTAGAAGTTTAAGAATGCCTCTCACCAACACTTCTGTCCCTTCGTCGTTTACGTCGATTTAGAGCGCCTCCTAGCTCCTGTGGTACAGTGTGAACGTGGTGCCTCTGCCTCCCATATCACTGTCACAAAATGATGCATACGAAATGTGGCTACCCATCAAGTTCTGTGCACTAAAATTAAAATCTTATGTCAAGGGGATAGTGCGAGATGGCTGCTCACTGAGCTTGAAAGTCTTGTACGGGATGTTTATAACATTTATAGTGAAAACGTCCTCATGACCAACGTGAATGATGCGCTGTACAAGCAGGCAGCTGATCTTTATACCTGGGGACTGTGACTGGCAGAGGTGAGGAAGCTCCCTGTAGAGTCTGTTGCCACGTAACGGGGAAGTCCCAGAGCGCAGCTGACAACCCATGTAACTTTAAGTACCGACTGCCACAGCACACAGCCATCTTTTCCACAATTTAAGTGAGCATGATGTCCACTTTCTAGTTCAGCACTCTGACGAGTCTGGGTAGTAGGATGATAAGATCAGTGTCATTGCTGACACCGTTGACAAATACATGCCGCTTCAAAGAGGATCACACCACTTCCTGGATTCACAACGCTTCATGCTCACGTCTCTTTAGAAACCAAAGCGTCCTGAAGATATTCTTAGCAAAGGGAGCCACTTATCTCGATGATGTAGAGTTTCAAGAGTTTCAACTTGTGACGGAGAAGGGGTCTTTCCATACGAATATCTGGATTCTCTAGTAAACTAAGAGGCATATCCATAATGAATGGAAAGAACGGGCACTTGGTGAATGAACAGTAGGACTTCGGCATCTCTGATTTATCAGAACATGTAAAATGATGAACACCACTATACATCTGACCGCCAACATCTTCGAGAAGTTCTGTAGCATAGGGATGAGATTTCGTGGGATGCCATGTTAAGAAAGACACAAGCCAGCAGCGAATTCTTGATTAACGTTGAGATGCATGTCTTCCTGGAACATGCGGTCCACAAGTGACTTTGCCAATGTGTGCGTAGGTATGCCAAGGCAAATAACTTGCAAATAATCGAGGGGGAGTACAGGTTGTCTGACGATTTCAGTTTCATCCTGTACCTGGATGTAAACTGTCTCTAAAGGCCAACCATGCAACAAAGTCTCCCTTTTTAAGGGCTCTCATGGATGTCCAAAGGGGAAATGACCAGACTGAGGAAAGAGATCAAATATGTGGCTGCTGATGCTGTTGAGGGATATGTCCTAGAGGTAGAGCTGGACTATCCCACAAGTCTGCATGACAAACACGGTGATTTGCACAGCCTGAAAGACTTTCACGTTCAGGGACTTCAGCAGGTGCCTCCTCTAGGGCATTGGCGCTGCACCACAAACGCTTATCAGGAGACCTTTCGATTGAGGTTATATACTGAGGTATATACTGCAATTCCAGCTGGAAGCAGGGGTGGCCTACCACGATCACAAGTAGTTCATCAGGGGGCATAGGTGTGGAAATCTGCTGCACCCAGACTATTTACTGATGTGTCTGGGTGGGTTTATTTGTTAGTAAAAAGGTAAAAAAGGTGTTCCACTTGACTGGGTGTGTGTGGAATAGTTTGATCGACACCCCCGGGATAACAAGGCCGCCCAGCAGTGTTAGTGACGTCACACTAAGCGGCCCATAGCCGACGCAGCAGTCCACGGACACCTCCGTACGGACGCGCCTGATGCTAACGATCTTCTGTCCGTCATACAGAAAGGAGCGAACTATAATTCGAACCAAAGACCAAATTATATATATTCTTGTAAACGGCATAAAGGTTCATAACGAAATACCGATTACATATACGGGCAGGAATAAGTTTAATCGATTGAGGAATTTTGCCACTATTTTATAATTGTCAGAACACTATTTAGCTTTAAAACTCGCATACAGGTGGTGACAAATCCCAACTGACAGCAGGACTTAACATTTTCAAGCTATTACACTGAAAGTAAATTATCTTAAACACTGTCATACATAGCAAAACCCTCACAACTTTCGTTTACAATAAGGTAACAAGAGTTCGCTTTATGTCATAAAACACATGACTATTGTGAATTTACTCATATGTTCATGGTAACGGCTCTTTTCAAGAATTTTTACAAGTGTATCCCCAGTAATAAAGAATGGAAACTAAAGATAGATATCAAATATTCTCCTTTTAACATAGACATCACTGAACACAAGATTCTGTCTTGCACTGTGATACTAAGGGACTGCTCTTTCCTTTAAGAAAAGCCTGACAATTTGAAGTTCACTCTGCTATTGAAGATACACTTCTTGAAACAATATTAAAAATGTTATGAAAGGTAAGGAAATGAAAAACAACCAATTGCATTACATGTAAGAATGTGAGCAAAAGGCTGAGGCTCTCTTTACTTACCATTTTCAATCTCTCTACAGCTTTTCCACGTAGAAATCACCAACTGCAAGTCTCGTTATCGCTGTCTGTTACTAACAAAGTGCTTTTCTATTTAGAAAACGTGACAATTTGATGTTCATTCTGGTACTGAAGATAAACACATTTCAGAGGAGTTCTAGAACCTATTCCTGCCCGTATATGTAATCGGTATTTCGTTATGAACCTTTATGCTGTTTACAAGACTATATATAATTTGGTCTTTGGTTCGAATTATAGTTCGCTCCTTTCTGTATGACGGACAGAAGATGGTTAGCATCAGGCGCGTCTGTACGGAGGTGTCCGTGGACCGCTGCGTCGCCTATGGGCCGCTTAGTGTGACGTCACTAACACTGCTGGACGGCCTTGTTATCCCGGGGGTGTCGGTTTGATGAACTGTTTGTCACAGTTCTGACTGCATGTTTGAGATTATGAATGTTTTATTGCACACTGCGTGCGTCCATGTGTGTGTGTGAGAGAGAGAGAGAGAGAGAGAGAGAGAGAGACAGAGTATATATTTCGTGTGGAACATGCACAATATGCGTCTGTGTAAAGAAAGTATTTTATATGTTTATGGTGCGTGTGTGTGTGTGTGTGTGTGTATTGTTTTTGAGCTGCCATTGCTGTTGCTGTTCTAAGTTTCTACACACTGAAAACTTCTCTCTCTCTCTCTCTCTCTCTGTTACTAATAAGTGTTTAATAGATATTGGAAATTAAAAAATTACCTTATTCACAAAAGAATGTGTATATTGTAATAAATCAATTACGAAATAACAAAACTGTTACGTATATCACAAATACGAAAAAATTTGAAATTAAAAAGCTTTCGGTTGTTTTCGCAATACAGTTGTTCTTCTTTTTCATATTTTTTGAATGAAATTACTCCTTTATCAGTTGATAGCAGGTGCCAGAGAAAAAAGAAATCCTTTTCGAATACAATATTTTTTAAATTTACATACATACATACATGGCCGACCGGTTCTAGGCGGGATCCCGATTTATCGCCTCCAATTCGTATTTGCGTCAGTAGAGCTTTGCGGATGTGCGCCAGGAATACTGCACGCGTTTACGTGTGTGTGTGTGTGTGTGTGTGACGCGTGTCACGTCCTCGCTGTGACAGCATGCGGTTAGCGGTCAGCGGGCAGCTAACATCTCATTTGCGGTCTGAGCCATTTCGCCCTTCCGACAGCCCGGCTGTGGGTGTCACAGCAACACAGGGCGAGGGAGGCCAGCGAACGACACGGGCCGAGTCCAAGTCGTGTGAAGTTAGCACCCCTTTTTCGAGAAATATACATTTTTTTCACAGTTCTTGTTAGATGTGCCATAGTTCTAGAGTTCTTTGCACAAAATTTCAATACTTCTGCAAAGTGTAACGAAGAAAACAACAATACTCGAAAAAATTTTCGTATCGAAAATATTGCTTAGCAATTTCCGCAAAATGAAAATAAGTACAAGAGTTCTGAGCACAGTTCTGAACAGAACTCCAAGAGTTCTTTCGAAAATCCCAGTAACACTTTCTTGTGCAGCTAATAGTTTACGAGATAATTGCAATTTAAGGAGAAAGTCTTTTCACTTACTGTGAAGTTGGCACCCTTTTTTTCAGAAATGTGTATTTTTTTCACAGTTCTTGACAGGTATGCCATAGTTCTAGAGTTCTTTGTAAAAAATTTCAATAGTTCTGCAGAATTTAGCGAAGAAAAGAACAATACTCGAAAAAATTTTTGTATCGAAAACATGTTTTGTCAATTTTCGCAAAAATTAAACTTGTACAACAGTTCTGAGGACAGTTCTGAACAGAACCCCAAGAGCTCTATCGAAAATCCTAATAACATTTTTCTATGGCGATAATAGTTTGTGATAAATTGATTTAATGTGGGACACATTTTCTCTACATAAAATATAAATATATTCGTACAACAGTTCTGATGACAGTTCTGGACACCACGTGAAGAGTTCTATCGAAATTCCTAGTAGAATTTTTTAGTGCAGGTAATAGTTTAAGAGGTAATTGCAACTTAATTAAGAATCCCATAAGAGCTCCTACTGTGAAGCTGGCGCCTTTTTTTTTTCAGAAATATATATTTTTTTGAGAGTTCTTGATAGATAAGTCATAGTTCTAGAGTTCTCAGTACAAAATTTAAATAGTTCTGCAGAATTTAGCGAAGAACACAACATTGTATAACATAGCTGATTCAGGAACCCTTTCCTTCTGATACAATTCTTACAGTTGCCACAATAAATCACTTGTGCATAGATTCCAACTGTACTGATCATTACAAAAATACAACCATTGACCAGCGGCGCACATTTCTTGCAGCGTTGTACAAAGCATTCGGCTTATCCGCTGTGAAAATACCACTCTTCACGCTATTGTAAAATTTACGGTGGATGGCTTCCGTTTATCTACAATGTCAGCATCTATCGAATTATCTTCATGCAAACGTGATGCCTGGATCACTCACTTCCCCTTTTTAGGTACGGAGGAAACTAGAGTTCAGTCTTGTGGAAGTCAAAAAAGGAAATGTGGGCAGCCCATCTTTTACTGATAGCAAACTCTAGAGAAATCTCCACGCTTGTTTTTCTTCATCATGCCAACAAAAGAAAAATTCTCCCTTCATAGCTCTATTATCATTCCAGTACTAGTAAACCAGTTGTCCGCTTTCACATTTCGACCTGACTGATATATAGGTTTACACAGTCACAGAACGACATCAAAATGTTTATTGCTCATTTGGTAAATCCTTCTGGTTGCAACACAGCGTATATTTCCAAATTGTGCAGGTAAAATACTTAAGAATCCACACTTAAGAATCCATACTCGTTTGTTTTGATTGATACATATTGACGAAAACTGTACCTTCCACAGAATCCTTCCAGCTTCTTGTCTACTGTAACATTTTCTCCAAGGGTGTAAGATTTGTGGTAGTTGCGTATAAACAAAGTAAATATTTCCCGAATAGCTTGTCTAATTATCTCCTTTCATCACGAATAGCGCGACTGTAAAATCTAAGGCTGTCCAGAATAAATTTGAAACGTTTTGTGTTCATTTGCGAGGTGAAACTTTTCAATGCCATCACCATCAGCTCCACACAGATCTTCCAGGCTTTATCTGTTACTTTTGTTAACAACAATTAAAAACAAGAGACTGATGAAGGCTTTCAATTCAATATTATCTATTGATTTTACCCCTCTCTCACGCTGAAATGAGGCTTTGATACTCTCAAAATTCAGATTGGAATACAAAACTACAATAGACAAATATCGTTATCTACGAGGTAATTACAGCATCACAAATGCTGCTTTGGCTGCGCCTATTGGTGCAGGTAAATTTCGAATAATATTATGGTCTTCGAACAATATGCTTTGGATTTCTTCAACATTATCTGGTACTTTCCACTTAAAATAATAAAATTCCTATAAAATAACGCAACCAGGCGCAGTGTATTAATCTGATATTTGACGTTCAGACAACGGACACTGACGATTAAACAGTTCAAACAGAATTTAAGTGCAGTTTACATTCTGGATTAGCTTTGTACTACTTAATACGTTGATAAACAAATAAATTAATCGCTGAAATGATATACGAAAGGGCACAGTGGATAAAAACGAGCAATCGGCTCATATCTCATCAAGAGAGCATTAGCGTCGATACTGAATCATACAACAATAAAAGGCATACATGAAGTGTATATTTTTAGAATCAGGAAGAACCAGATGAATTTTATTACGTAAAACAGTAATTGCTTTGAGCTCTCATGACATCCAGGACCCACTAACAGCTAAAAATATGCCCAGGATCCTCATGGATGAAAGTTATGTGGCAACATCACCAGACGCTAGGATACATAAAAACATGTGCTGTGTGTAACGAATAAATCTGAAATTGCTGTCGTTAATATAGTTGCAAACATTTGTTCTAGTTAGAAAGGAAGTGGGGAAGTTTGATGAGTTACACTACAGCGAGAGTTAAAAGTCTTTACAATGTATAGAAATGTAAGTATATTTACTGAATATATTGTACAAACGAACTAAGTAGTATGTTTAAATCCTAATTCAATACATGACTGATAGAGGTGTTATTATGTTGAGGGAATACAGTATTAAAGTTAATAAGAAGTTCGAAATTTGTAAATAAGAACCTCGTTTATTTGGTCCTCAGTAATCCGGATTTCCGGTTTATCCGGATTCATATTTTGTGTCCCTTGGTATTTTTCTCTTTGTTTCTTATAACACGAAGATTTGTAGTCGGTGAGGTACATAGGCTGCTTATCACTAGGCCGGTAATTTAGTCTAGTACTGAGTGATAAGGAACTTGGAGTGTGTGAATGACATTGTTTCTCAGGTATTGTACATTAATATAACGGTGTATTGGTGCCCATCAAGTAAGTTGCGTAGTAACCACGCCAACAGCACTCCACCGCAGCTCATTGTACCTCTGGTGCGATTCTCGACAGGTGTGACACCATCTGGTTAGTGGCGCGTGTGAATGTATCTGCTCTCTCAGCCGTCTGTTTGTGGGGTGCTAACTTCACACGACTCCGGGTCCACACAGTAGGGCCCCGGCGTACGGCCCAACCCAAACTCACTGTAGTGGTGACACGTTACTGCAGGCGACTCTTACCCGTACGTCGATAAGCAGCATAGAAAACGAAAAATAAAATTCAGAATCTCCCTCGTTGTGCAGGAGCAGTGAATTGGAAGGTGCTGCACACTTTTGAATCGGCACCTTCCAAAACGTTGAATCCGTCGTCCTTGCGATGGCGCCACTGCGCTTTCTGCCATCTAGACCTAATCCATGCCGGCCGGCGTGGCTGAGCGGTTCTAAGCGCTTCAGTCTGGAACCGCGCGACTGCTACGGTCGCAGGTTCGAATCCTGCCTCTGGCTTGGATGTGTGTGATGTCGTTAGGTTAGTTAGGTTTAAGTAGTTCTAAGTTCTAGGGGACTGATGACCTCAGAAGTTAAGTTCCATAGTGCTCAGAGCCATTTGAACTATTCTGACCATACATACATACATATTTGTACACAGTATTATGTGAGAGCCCAGTTACCAGGGGCACAGGGTCAAAATCGTAAGCTGCGTCGCTACCTGGACCACAGCACGCTTTGCCATACTACTCTGCAGGGCTGTAGTGAAGAACCACGAGAGGAATTATCTCGAATACGAATACCTCAAGACTGCTGCAGCTGTCTGAAGACTTAAGTTTCATTCAGAAAGCAAAGTGTGTCTTTAAATCTGAACTATCTGTACAACATTGGTTTCACGGAATAACTTTTCGCAATTACACTTTTCCTAAGCAGGTGCAATGTATGATCAACGAAGCGTAGCTGCATCGCAAATGTAATAAAGAAGTCGTCCTTTAAACATTCTCGCAAGCTGTGAGGTAGTAACTCTACAAAATATTGGATGCGTATCAGGTAAATTGCCTTTGCTGCAGTGAAATACATGGATGATGGTAACGAAACCAAGATGCAATGACAGGACATGATACGATGTCGGCAGAAACCATTCTTAAATACAGAACCCGTAACTATCAATCTTTGAAATTACCATCCAGCAAACATCCGTAATATTTATAGGAAAAAGATTTAATCTACCCAGGACCTTTTCAGTTCACTAAAACAGGTATCGCGTAATTCTCTTCTCAAAGCATCCAAAATGAGGCTCACACGATACTTTAGGGACTGGCACGTTGCTACATACGCCACAAAAAGTTACAAAAAGACACAGATCATACTGCGTCCTTTTGCTTTCCATGTATACTACTGTCAGAAACCAAACAGTCATAATGCACAGTGGCCATTCTGTGTGTTAAGGTTGGGTTGTTTGGGGAAGGAGACCAGACAACGAGATCATCGGATTAGGGAAGGATGGGGAAGGAAGTCCGCCGTGCCCTAAATCAGAATGGCCGGACACGGGATTGAACCGTCGTCCTCCCGAATGCGAGTCCAGTGTATGTGTTAAGACCACATAGCTGTTATTCTCGGTAGTGGGAAAATCACTGGTGGTAGTGTTCATAAATCATAGACAGAGAATTCAGACTCGACAATGGTTCGAGTTAGGCCACGAGACACGTGCAGAAAGGCTAACGACTAAGATGAATGCTCTCAGAAAGCAGCATCCGGTCTTAGGTCAGTCTGACAGAGGTTTTCTTTGGCCTTGACATATTCATAAAATGTTCTGATTGTGACTGTAGTAGCACAGTGCCTTTAACAAAACCACTCGCTGACGCAACACGCGCTAACTGGTGGACCTTCGTTATCGTTGCGCGTCCTCTGTGGCTGCGGCGGCTGGGGCATTGCCGTGTCACACGGACAGTGCTGGCTCGCAGTGGTGAGCACAGGGGGCCACCAATGGCGTCGAGCCACAAGTGTCAGCTGCGCTATCGTCTTGTCGCGTGAATGTTAAGGTGGGAAGAGTTTGAGCAGTTGTAACTAACTGTATAAATTATGTGGTATGTATACAGGTTCATTACGAGATTTGAAGTTGACGAACCTCCATGTTGAGAGAAGTAATTTTATAGGCCTTCCATATGGAGTAGAGATTCTTAGGAAGAGAAGATGCTGATGGAGACTTGAAATGCCACACTGAGACTCTAGACCACTCTCCACTAAATATGAAGCTAACATGCTTCAGCTTGTAGAGCAGGATTGGATGCAAAGTTATCTGAATCTGTTAAATAAGTAGCTAGCAAATACGAGAAAAGAAAGATACAGACGATTTTCTTCGATCTCTAACCATTCCGAGCTTAGCCTCCCTGTATCATAGCCCCAAAAGGCTCACAGAAGTAGAGGTTGGTTCAGAATTCTTCCAGATGGTTAGTATTAGAACTGGAGAGCCAAAGATAGCTACAGTGTGAAGAAGGTAAACTGGGAAACACTCTCCAAGAACTGACCAGGTGGTGTGTGTCATTTTCTCACCCCCTGTACGTATAATACAGTTTATAAGAGGAGGAAAAAACTCCACTTACCATACGTTGGAATGCGAGGGGAATCAACAGCTGTGAGAAGTGCGTCGCACCGTGTGAGAGCAGCTGCGCCAAGTTCTGCCAGTAGCTGGAGTGGCGTTCCCGGAAAACAGCCGCCTGGGCCTGCAGTCCTGCACAAGACGGGAGACGACGGACTGGTGAACAAGCCAGTGGATCAGACTTCTGTAGGAAGCACAGCTTTCACTTTCTGCCCCCACAAAGTGTATGCAGGTAAGCATTTACGTTTTGAAACTAGATCAATATACAATGTCAGTAATCGTATGAGTTACAGCACGGACAGCTTGACCAGACGTTACAAAGCTCATATTCCAGCGACAAATTTAAAGAGCACATCAAGCAAAGAGAGAGGAGTACCATCACCTAACGTAGATCCAGTAATAAAAATTAACCTAAGGGTAGAAGTATCAAAATACCTGAAGAAGTGGAAATATACAACTATTTAAAAAATCACCCACACGGCTTGCCCAACAATAAGACAGATTTAAGAAATAAGAGATCTTGAGATAAATTCCAGTCAGTTTTATGTGCTAATAATAGAAAGTGACATTAATGAGGATGTATAGTCTGGCTATTTGACTTTGACCTACTGACAAGCATAGGACGTAACGATTTGCACAGGATCGTGTCAGTGCTGTTTTTATAATATGAGTAGTCTTTACAACATTTCCCGTGAGTTGTATTGAAAGCGTACAGTACTGCCCGACATTGAAAATAGGTACAACATACTTCATTATTTTTGTCAGAACAACACATTTATTTGTAAAATAACTCAATTTCCATTAATACAGCGAAGCCGGATACCAGTGTAGGAAAGAATGACAATTTATTTATTTAATTGATCACATGTGTACTCCCACAAAGTAGATCCCTACATCCAGTTTGGTGAGATCTGTGAAATGAATGAATGTATGGTCGTCTGCTAACCGCAGATAGTGAATGTGAATATATGATCCTTTGGCCACCTTTGGTGGGACCAAAGAGATGAAATTTACCTGAGCTTTGAGCGCCTGAAATGTGGCTGACCAATACGGTAGCAAGGTGCTCCCCCACTTCGACAGAGGTGTGAGAGGACCTGGAGAACGGCCATGTTTCAGCACTCTGCCGCTGGATCTTTTGCTATTAAGACCTGTTTTAGTTGTGCTCCGTAATGACAAAAGAGTGGAGACATGGTATGCATGTGGAATATTTAAGAGTAGTTTGAAATAATAATTTCTCTATTTCAGGAACTTTTGTGGGGACAGTTAAATGTCAGGCAGGTAATATTAATGGGATTGTAGTAATCTTCGGAAGTGACCAACGGTCACAATGAAACCACGTGTAGCAATAAGTTGAAATACTTCCGTGTGCTTAAGTTAAGCTGAATTACTAGCATGTGTACAATAAGTTGAAATATTTAAGAAATAGCGTGTGTACCATAAGTTGAAATATTTAAGAAATGGCGTGTGCAGGACTTGAAATTAGAGACGAGTACTTCCACGTGGTGAGTACTGTGTGAGTCTCAAACTGTGTATGAGACAAAAGATAAAGAGAAGTACTCGTCCATGGTATCAGTTGAGGACTCGCGTGTGTGATGAATACGTTCTTAATATTACTTTGCGTGATATGATTCCGTGTGACGCTAGATTCAAACTCTGAGAGAGAAGCAAGGTGAGTCGGCCATCTATCCAGCAACGCCACTTGGCTTGCATTGCACAGGAAGACGTGCATATATCTCCAGAGTTCATAGTAGGAAAGTAGAATTACAAATGGGGCAGTGTCGTGTGAAACTGGGATAAATACTAATTGAAGTGGGAAAGCTGAAAGTGATAACGTTGTGACTATTTAGTGTTTTGTATTTTATGTCGTAGTGTGGTGTATGTCATGTAATTTGGGTATGTGTGGTTTGCATGGGAGAGTAGCAAGGTAGTTTCAAAAGATTAGTGGGTTATGCTTGTTCCTTCTGTACTGCTCGGTCTGGAGGATAGTTTCGTGATGATGATTGTGAGAGTCGAAGTGTGAGAAATAATAAAGCATCCACCATCCTATCCAGAAAGTGCACTGTAGCGTTAAATAATTACGAGACCATAATATAGAGATTCACCAATGTAAAGCCATGCCCACTGGGCGGAATTTCTCATGTGTTATTGTTGTAGGTTATAGAATTTGTGTGTTTAGGTTAGAGAAGTTATCAGAACAAATAAGATAGTGAAAAGAAAAAGATTGGTGGACTTTTCCTTCGAATTGTATGTTGTCATAATGTCCCAAATTTATAATGTGTGCGCCATTCATATTCAGTGCAGTGGCCACATGTTGACAAAAGTCGTTAAATAAAAGACAAAAAGAAAATGTGGTATTGCCAGTGCGTAGTGTACAGTCAGAGTTCTGTAAATTACTGATAGTCAGATGCGTGTTTCCGTTGCGTATTATTCAAACAGGAGGATAATTTGTAACTTAATTGTGAGTACGAGAGTTCATGTTACACGATAAATAAGAATGAATCCACTCGCTAGGCAGACCACTCATCTTGTAGGCCTGACTGCTTGATGCCTTAGTATGAGGATGGCATGTGGGTGCCTCTCAGTATGATATGTATGGAAATGAGGAAGAATTTTGCCCACTCATACACGTTTTTATAATTAGGGTGTATTTATTTTAACATAAGTAATATATTTGAATAATTCAGTAAAAAAATGAATAAGGTGTTTTGCAAGTGTAGCCGAAAAAGCCATCTCGGCCTAAATGTTCTAAGGGCCATGGAAATGTATGACTACATTTGTACTGGTACAGTACCTTACATATTAACAGTAAATTTTGCAATCACATGGTGATACACATAATGTTCTGTAATTTGTGACAAGTATCTCATCACATGTTTTTATCTCATTTTTGTACTCCTTTTTCTTTTTATTTGTCCAGTGGATCAATTCATGTACAAAAGTTGTTGTGAATGCGATTTATGCCTTTGTGATGTTAATATGGTACAAAGAATACATATGTAAAATGATATATATATCATTATTACTGCCATGGTTTCATGAGCAGCCTAGCTACTGTAAGGCTTTGACGATGGATACCATACGTACTATTACGCCCTATCATAATAAAGAAGTGTCTTATCTTATTTCTTTACATGTAATGATTGTATCGTAAACAGAATGGCAAATTCCGTTAACGAATGTAAACACGATGTTAAGATACTCTGATATAAAACGTTTACTGTGGGATGTATAATCACTGCTAAGAACAAAGAAGAAACGACTTGTGAATATGTTCCCCACCAACCGCCTCAGTTGTCATATAAACAACATGAACAGTGATTTGAGGAGATTCATGTTAGTGAAGTTAACATCAGTAACAATAAATTTATCTTATGGCATATCTATGATCCTTACGCTCATCTAAAGTTGATGTGCACTCGGAATTAGGAGGCTCAACATGCAGAGACAACAGTGAGATATACACATGTGAGAAGATTCGTAAATTTTGACACCTCCAGTGGCCCAATGTAAGTGATGTGCTGTTTTTAGCATTTGTTGTAATGTAACTGCCTCATGTATGGGATGATAGTGGCGTTCTATACATGCCATCTGCCCTTCACTTTTCGGTTATTGCTGTATACCTGTATAAAGTGCATAGGATTGAAAATGTAGTCGTGAAAACAAATAATGTTACAGTTATTGGCAGATAGGACGTCTTTAAGAAAAATACTGCATTATTTTTCGCATTTCGTCCTTATGCGAGCTTATTTTCAGTACAGAAAAGACATTGCTAAAGATGGAGAATGATGTGTGTATACGATGTTTATTGCATTCCTAATACTATTGGAATTACTCAGCGGCAAATCGCGAAAGAGAAAGTCCAAGGAACGTGCATCTTTACGACTTTGTAAAAAAAACGAATCTTCGGCATCAGGGACTTGAGAGCATAGTACCGACATATTACAATGGCATCTGGCTGTAGGGCAACGACTGCAGAATGTATAGCCACGGGTTGGGGTGGAGACAACAGAGTGCTGAGAAGTTCACCAGCCATCACAGACAGACCGATGTAGCCTGGGTTGAGATCTGTGGCTACCACTGACACCACACCACAAGCAGCATAGTGTAGGGCCAGAGTCAGCTGGGGCACTGAGCGGCGTTCTGTGGTGTTCAGCGGCGGGGGTCGCTTTTGCCTGTGGCGGTCAGGTCGACGCTGCTCTGTCCTCAGGTGGCCTCGTGAGACGTCACGGGAAGCAGCGGTCGTCGAGATGCTTACCTCTCCAGCCCACAGAAACAAACAGGGGTTAGGAAGACTCGCGATCAAATCATGTGGAAGGCATATGGAACAGTTCTTAGGAATTTCGAAAATTCTTAAGAAATTTCGAAGCCAACTTATTATTCAAATTGGTTCTCGAGACAAACAATCAGCATCTCTGGAAAATATCATTCACATAGTTCTGTATGTTGCAAGGGCACATAAGTGCAAGGACATCTGCACAATTACCTATAGAGCTCTCACACTCAAGTTGCTGACAAGAATATGTGTATAAGAGGAAAAAGAAGATTGAGGAAGTGCTAGGTTACGATCAATTTGGTTTTAGGAAAGGTAAAGGCATCAGAGAAGGACTTCTGGGTTAGCGATTGATGATTAAAGCGAGACTTAAGGACAAATCTAGAAACGTCTGTAGGATTTGTAGTTAGATAAAAATCCTACGATAGTTTAAAATGATGCAGGATTTCCGAAACTCTCAGGAAAATGGGTGTAACCTCTAGCAAAAGAAGGGTTACGTGCAATATGTACATCAAAGTAGAGGATAAAATAGGAAGACCAATAACAGCTCAAATTACGAAAGGTGAAAGACATACATGTAATCGCCCCTACCATTCAATCTGTACATCGAAGAAGGAATGAGAGCTTCAGAAATGGAATTAAAATTCGTATTGAAAGGCTATCAATGACAGAAATAGCTGATGTCACTGCTGTTCTCAGTGGAAGGGAGAGGTAATTGTAGGAGGTGTTGAATAGAATGAACAATCTAATGGGTACACTCTATCAATTAAGTCTAAACTGAAGAAAGACTAAATTAATGAAGTCTAGCAGAAATGGGATCAGTGTTCATCTTAAGGTCAGAACTGTAGACGAGGATCTAGACCAACCGAAAGAATTCCGCTAGCTTGAGAATAAAGTAACTCATAATGGACAAAAAGAGAACATAAAAAGTAGAGAAGAACATTCAAAGAGGATGTTCCTGGCCGAACGAAGTCAACTAACATCAAATGTCAGTTTTGTAACAACGAAAACAAACAATTACTCATAAAATTATTTAATAGGATAGATAAAAGAACCTACTCACGAAGCAGCGGAAGAACACACATGAAAGACTGTTGTGATTGGCAAGCTTTCGGAACCAGTGGTTCCTCTTTCAGGCAGAAGGGTTGAAGGGAAAAGAAGAAGGGTAAAGGAAAAGGACTGAAGAGGTGTAGGAAAAGGGGGAGATTTTCGGAAAGTCACCCAGAACAGTGGGTGATGGAGTCTTACCGTACAAGATGAGAAGGTTCAAAATACTTCAAATGGCTCTGAGCACTATGGGACTCAACTGCTGAGGTCATTAGTCCCCTAGAACTTAGAACTAATTAAACCTAACTAACCTAAGGACATCACAAACATCCATGCCCGAGGCAGGATTCGAACCTGCGACCGTAGCGGTCTTGCGGTTCCAGACTGCAGCGCCTTTAACCACACGGCCACTTCGGCCGGCCAAGATGAGAAGGAAAGACTGATTGTTGGGGACTGCATCGGACGGGATTTGGAAACCTGAAAGCTTAAAGGTGGAACACAGTGTAACATGCAACACAGAGATTACCTCTAAAACAGTGATCACAAGTTAATAATAGTGTGTCCTCCTATCACCACCTATAATAGCCCTGTAACTGGCAAAACATATTCTATCAAAGGGAGAGCCAGCTGCGAAACGACACAAGTCATATCCCAGCTATTATAACACTGTTCAGCCTTCTACATAGGCATGACTACCATCAGATTATCAGTTAGGATGAATGGGTATAGGGTGAGGGTATACACTGCCAACTCACAATATCCTGTGGCAGAGCGTGCTCTACAGCATGACATTCGTGACCTCGGCGCCTGTTTCACCATCTGGATTCTTCCCTCAGACACCAGTTTCCCAGAACTCTGTAGGTGGGGACTACCTCTACAACATGTCCTTGGTCTCGCCATCCAGCTTTTTATCACTGTTACTCTTTGCTTCACTTCGTTTCAGTTTCCTGCATCTTTCATTGTCTTTCCCATCTATTTTTCACCGCCCCATCCCACCTCTGTTATGTACAATGCACTTAGTTTCTCACTCTTTACATTTTTTATTATTATTCTGGATTTACAATGTGAGTACATTTTTCCAGCACCTATTCTAGATTACAGTAAGTCACTAATTATTGTTCTCCACTCTTCTCTATTTGTCCATAAATCTTCAGGAATGTTGTTCTTCCTCATTGCTGACTGAACTTCCTGTATCCATGTATCAGGTGGTCGTCCCCTTTTTCTTCTTCCAATTGGTACCCAGTCGATTATGCATTTTGGTAGCCTTTCCTGTTCCATTCGTCTGATGTGTCCATACCATTTAAGTTGTTTGTGCTCGATGAAATCCATAATTGAATTTTTACATTTCATTTTGTCTCTGATTACTTCATTTCTTATTCTTTCTCGTCTTGATATTCCTGCTGAACGTCTCCAGAAATCCATTTCTGTGGCTAATAATTTTGATTTCAGTTGCCATTTTGTTGTCCACACTTCTGAACCATATGCAATAATGCTCCTAACTATTGTTTTAAAAATCCTTATTTTGTTATCAGTTGTTATGTGTTTGTCCCAGAGAATTCCATTCAATAAAGAGATTGTCGTCTTTCCAGAATTTATTCTTGATCTAATTTCTTTGTCGTGTTTCCCATCATTTGTAATTTTCACACCTAAATATTTATATTCCTCAGTAGCTGTTATTGTTCCCATCCCTTCTTCTAATATTAAGTCTCCATTCACTCCACCAATTACCATGCACTTTGTTTTATTCATGTTTACACTTAGACCTGATTTTTTATATTCTTGAATCAATTTTCTGGTCATATACTCTATGTCCTCATAGTCTTGGGCTATAATCAGTTGGTCATCTGCAAATTGTAACGAGTATATTGTTCTATCATTTATTCTTTATTCTTTACAACTTGTGATAAATGTCTTAGCAGTAATCTCTGTCGTACATATCACCTCGTCTTCCACCTTTAAGCTCTTAGGTTTTCAGTCCGCAGCTCATGGTCGTGCGGTAGCGTTCTCACTTCCCGCGCCCGGGTTCCCGGGTTTGATTCCCGGCGGGGTCAGGGATTTTCTCTGCCTTGTGATGGCTGGGTGTTGTGTGCTGTCCTTAGGTTAGTTAGGTTTGAGTAGTTCTAAGTTCTAGGGGACTGGTGACCATAGATGTTATGTCCCATAGTGCTCAGAGCCATTTGAACCATCTTAGGTTTTCAAATCTCGTCCGATGCAGTCCCCAACAATTAGTCTACCCTTCTCATATCGTACGGTAAGTCTCCCCTGACCTGCGGTTCTGGGTGACTTTCCCAAAATCTACCCCTTTTCCTACACCTCTCCAGTCCTTTTCCATCACCCTCTGCCTTCTCTTTCAACCCTCCTACCTAAAGAAGGAGCCACTGGCCAGAAAGCTTGTTAATCACAACAGTCTTTTATGTGTGTGCGGTGCTACCACTTGGTGTGTAGTTTTTTTTTATCTATCCAATTAAATGTTGGGTTTAGTTGGAGGACGAGTAACTCATAGTGTAAGTTTGGAGCACAGTATTGTATGAAAGTGAATCATGGACAGTGGGAAAACCGGGACAGAAGAGAACTGAAGCGTTTGATATATGGTGCTAGAGAAGAATGTCGAAAATTAGATGGACTGATAAGAAAAGAAATGATGAGGTTCTCAGCAGAATCGGTGAAGAATGGAACTTACCAAATATGGGACAGCATTTTGTTCTTGGTCATGCAACCTTATTGTTCCCTCTCTGTTCTTGTACGTATTACCCGTCTTTCCTTGCAACTTACTCTTATTTTTCTCAATATTCCGAACATTTTGCAGAATTTTACATTTCCGGATGCTTTTCCTTTCAGGGCCTATGAATGTGTCCATTTTATTTTCCAAGTTTTGCTTCCTGCATCAGTTACAATGTCAGACGCGCCACTCTCTTGTGCTATTAGCTTTCTGACAGTCAAAATGATCGTCATCCATCATATCCTCTTTTATCTTTTCCATTCCTCTGTATATATTATTCCTGTCGACAAATTCCATACATGAGGTGTTAAGCTGATCGTGCGATAGGCCTCGCAAGTATCTGCTTATATCTTCAGGGTTGTATGTAATGGTATAGCGCCATTCTCGTATATTCTAGACGCCAACTTCAGTAGTTCTTGGTTGACACTTTCGCCAATGATTTCGGAAACTCCGAAGGTAAGTTACCTATCGCTTCTGCCTTCCAAAGCTGTGTTAAGCTCTGACTCTTATGTGGGATCTCCAGTGTCTTCCACTGTGATTCTCATTTCTTCTTCTGTCAAGTCATCATACGGGTCTTTCCCCTCGTAGATGTCTTCAGTTTACTCTGTACACCTACCTGCACTCTCCTCTGCATTTGACAGTGGAATTCCCGATGCACTCTTAAAGATTACGTCAAATGTTCTTTTGAGTAATGTGTACAATGAATAAATCTTTCAGACGCCCATGTGTTATTCTTTCTCTTCACATTTTTCCAACAGCCATTTCGCTCTGGTTTCGCATGTACCCCTAGTTACTTCGTCCCCAAGTGACTTATACTGCTATATTCCTGTGTTCCTCTGAACGTTTTTGCACCTTCTACATTTACAGATCAGTTGCAGTGTTTTTTCTGTTTGCCAAGGTTTCTTTTCCATTAGCTCCTTACATCTATCTTTGTTTGATATATAGGACATAAAATCCCATCTGAGGCCTGCGATAATTTTTATGTTAAAAATTTTGCCACCAATGCTGTACAATCGCAATAAAGTCATGAGATGTTCAATTGAATCTTTTATTAGAACATGTTACGCGTTTCGGGATTACACCCATCTTCAGACATATGTTACAAACAAGTACAAAACATAAGTGAACAGCACACTCAACACGTCTCAACGTTACTTAAAATGAGATCTGGTCATATGAGTTACATACCTCAAACTTGAACTCCTTCCTACCCTACCAGGCGTACAGTCTTGATAACGCAAAGAAAGTGTCGGGGCGCTGCATTCACATGTTATTCAATAATAATAAACTCAGAATATAAATCTAACAGGGTGTAATTACGACGGGCTAACGGGTAGTAGGAAAAATTTATATGAGAGTTTGGAGCTAAAATTCTTAACAAGACGCGGCAGTCAGACCGCCAAAAATTAAATAGTAATATTGTGTCAATGGAATATGTTGGACCATGTTGCCAAAAAATAACTAGAGCATTCAGGGAGGCTGGCGTTCGCGTAGGCTTCCATACAAGGAAGAAGTTGGGGGGGAATATTACAACGTAAGGATGAAGGGAAAACATTTAGTTTCAGCAATCTGGTATATACGAATTTAAGTGTGGGGGATGTGCTGGGACATACATTGGCCAGACGGGTAGGGATTTTGCCACAAGGTTTAGAGAACATAACTATAGTAATAATAGTGGGCTGGGGTGTCATATGAGGGATACTGGCCAAAAGCGGGACCTGATGGAAGATAGCCTAAGAATTCAGCATTTATAACCTAAAGCGAAGATTTTAGATAACTTTGAAGATCTGGAGATCTACGCGCGTATACAGCACGCTGCACACCCAGTATTTAACAAACAGGCTTCCGGTGGAAGCAACTGGTTTTCTGGCTTGTTTGAACGGATACTGTTTTGAACTTGGTATGTATTATCCCCTCATTGGAAGTATGATTGTGTATTTTATAGGAGCTGGTGGTGTTCTGTCCACGTACCGTTATGATAAGCTAGGTTTTTTGCCGAGTGGTTGGCTAGTTTATCGTCATACAGGAAAGTTAGATGGTAGTATAGGTTGGCATTTACAGATTTGTCCACCTTGGTGCCCTTTGGGTGCTCTTTGGTGACACCATGGTTTATTTTATTGATTTTAGACTAAAGTTTTAACACTTTTAATGTTTTGTATTTGTTTTTTAAAAATCTATAGCTCTCCGGTATCCGGATAGCATAGGTAGGACTCGGGCAATTGTCGTGCCACTAGTTTATATAAGGAATGTATGAGGTATAGCTCACGTATCTTTTGCGATTTTATGAAAATGCTCTTCCTCTCACCATTAAACTTTTTCCATGTGGTAGAGAAGTGTAAGTTGGTGTTTGAAGGCTTCTGTCTGGGCAATCATGGCCCATGAGTATTACTTGGCTGTAACTCGATAGGCGGATGGGCCGATGTGGTTGCCATTGGCTATAACAGATGGCGCCTAAGACGTTTGTGTATGGGAGCTGATCACAGGGTTTTAGTTCATGATGGATAATGTTGGTAATATTTAATTTGGTGGTATTCTTTTAGAGATTTGAGAGGTTGAAACGTTTATTCACCAAGAAACTCCCCCCACCCTCTCCCTATTATTTATTTTATATTGACATATGGTTTGAGTTGTGTTTAGTGCCACTACTGGCTATAGGCATAGTATGGCAATGTAAAAAAAATTTGGAGTTTAAAAAAAATTTAAAAATCTTTTAGTGTTAACGTGTACAGAAGTACTATTCCGACTGCTAGTCGTAATTACACCCTGGTAGACTTATATGATGAGTATATTATTCTTAAATTACATGCAAACACATGGAGCACATGACCATACAGCGCCCCCTACAGAGGGCACTTCGCTACTGGTTGACTTGTTTAGCGTCAGTATACGCTCTGCTTCAAGACTGCTCATATATTATTCGACACTTTCTTTGAATTGTCAAGGCTGTACGCCTGGTTGGGTATCAAAGAGTTGAAATTTGCGGTATGTAACTCATCTGACCATATCTCATTTTCTGTAACATTGAGACATGTTGAGTATGCTGTTCGCTTATGTTTTGTACTTGTTTGTAACATATGTCTGAGAATGGGTGTAATCCCAAAACGCGTAACATGTTCTAATAAAAGATTCAATTGAACATCTCATGACTTTATTGCGATTGTACAGCATTGTTTGCCAGTTATTTGTTTGTCCAACTTCTGTGATGCCCTTTTCATAGATGTCCATTCCTGTTCAAATGAACTGCCTGTGTGGTATTCATCAACGTAGTATCTACAGCCCAAGAGAAATTCTGAGGCATTTCATGAATGCTCTCCAGTGTCCCACTCCTTCCCGCATTTATTCTGCCAGACAATTCTCTTAAACTCCTATCCACTCTTCATCTCAATTCAATTGAGATCTGAGCTTATATCTGGCCCTACGCATGCCACACAATCTACGAACACGATTTAGAAAACGATAGATTTCGACTTCTAGCCGTAGATAATCGGAAAATTCTTCCCATAAATGCAGATGTACGAGTATTAAGAAGAGTCTCACCAGGACGTAGCCTCAGATGGAACTTTCCTGAGCCTCGATCCCTTTCAAAGCATACCTCCCGTGGGGAAGCGAGAGTTTTCTATAGCTACCGACGGTTGCGTGTTAAAACAAAGAGCGACCGAAGGAAAGAGAAAGGGACTCCCTTCTCTTCCACTCCGCTCCAAGGTCAAACGTCGTGTGCAATCATGACTGTTTGTACTGAAGCAATAATGTTATGTAATTGCAGTACGTGAAGTTTTGATATTTTTATCATGTAATTTGTTAAAAGAAAGGCGAACAAAGATGTAAAAGTAATGCATCGACAGTTTGAAACAGTTACTCTGTTTTACATCTAATACAACTTAAAAATGCAGAGCTACAATTTTTGTAGTATGTGTATTCTGATATAAAGCATAACATGTGGAATTTATGAAATCCCATACATTAATTTCTGTCATCAGTGATAATACCTGCTACAGTTGTACATCAGCAGTTGATTTTATTACTGGGATGTGTATCATCATTTGTGCATGTCCCATCAAGAGAAACGCGTGTTCTTATGTGTCTCCATTGTTGTTGTTGTTGTTGTTATTAGCAGAAGTAGTATAATTATCACTACCGCGTGCTGCTCGTGTACTTCGCATGTCGTAATGTTGACTCATTGAGATGTCAGGTTATATATAAGAGAGTGCACGAATGCCTTAATTTTATCAGGTGGATTAAACGCATAAAGAAGTAAATAAATGTACACAATGTGCCAAATTCCGCTACTTTTTATAACGCACTTTACAGTATTTCTAAGGACACGGGCTCTGTCGTTTCTTGCGACTCTTAGCGTCTGTTCTGCTGGGGTTGGCATCGTGTAGTGGATCCCCGTACGCTCTGTAGCGTATGGCATTAAAGATCTAAAAATTTCGTAAAAGTTACAGTACCTTCCTGCATTGTCACTTTTATCGCAACGACAATGAACGGGAGTCTTAAAACGTCACGTGTCAGAGATCTGTGCTGAAGTTAAGTGAGCGAGCAGTCTAGATCGCATCACATCGCATAGCGATTTTTTAATCCGGACCTGTGCGCTACCTTCATGCTGAGTATCCTGGGTACGCTCCCAAGACAGCAGCCGTGTTCACAGACCGCGTGGACACGCTCCTGGCTGGACGACCGAACACTCAGCCGTCCTGCTGCATCCCTAGATGTCCGCTAAGCCATCCGGTCTCAGCCTCACAGCAAATGTGTGCGACCAGCGTGTGGACAGCGGCGGTCTCAACGTCCCTACGATCTGGCGGCTCTACGGGACCTGTTGAGTGTCGTCAGCTGAACACGACACAACTGGAGAGACTCGTGGACTCTCTTTGTCGGCCAACTCAGGCCTTTGTCGAGGCTAGAGGCGGTGTGCTCTACTGATGTGTCAGCATGATCTCTCTTTATCTGACATCGAATGAAATCTGTCCTCAACCTTCATTTTTATTACTTTTAACCTTCCACATAAACATAACTAACTCGACCTTCTTTTGTAAGGAGAAAAACGTACACTTGCGAGGTCTCAACCCTAGATACCAAACACCCGCCCTCTCTTAAAATAAATGGCCATACTTATGATAATACTCATTTCAGACGTCTTGAATGCAGAGTTTTTAAAGTTCTGTAGGTGCAGGTTGCCTGCCACTGGCTCCGCCCCACTGCAGCTGCCTGATGCACGAGTGCAGAGTACTGTGCAGCAGGGAGACGTCCAGAGCCCTCAGACCCGCTTCATGTCGCAAGTGTGGGAAGACGTGTGTGGATCCGGTCACGTCTGCCCCATGTGTTTCGAAACTTTGTTCTTCAAGTAGAACACATGTCATTTAACATGAAAAACGTGTAAGCAATATGAGCAGATAGTATTTCAATGCCATGCGCATATATGGTCAACACTGTTTAGCAATATTTTAGGACATATTCTGCAGCAGTTTTTTATAAAACACACGCACACACGCACACACACACACACACACACACACACACACACACACACACACAGATCTCTGTTACGGACATACGCAAGGTGAAATCTAACAATATTACTTCTTCAAAGCAAGCTTCCTAAACAGTCAGTTCGTGATTTTACGTCTCCGTCGCATTGTGCCAATGAAGTTGTTTGACGAAAATGATCGTGGTGAAAGGGTATCGTCATCATTGTCACCACCATCCTCTCATAAAGAATAGTCTAACGTCAATCAACTATTCTTCTCTCCATTTAACGGGTCTTCTCTATGACTGCCGCAACTAAATCGCAAGGTACAAATAGTAGCACAAAGAAACGCTCATAGAGTTTCTTTTGCCTTGTGTAAGAGTTAGTCGAATAGGCACATATAACGACGCTTACCGGTCACAACTGTCGCGAGCTTTGACGTTTAAACGTGGCAATTTGACCGTCACTGTATACTGCTCCTGGAGGTGCCACACTGTCGCTTGTCGGTTCACCGGCACTATAAACGCGAACCTCTTACTCACCGTACCGTACAGTAGTTCGAGCTCCGACAATGGACGACCGCAGCGGAGCGTGCCAGAAACAAGTGATACACGGGCGTTAAAAAGCTATGTTGTCAGAAGGTCTTAACTGCGTACAGTCATAATCATGGTCCAAATCTCCGCGCGACATAGACAGCTGGGGCTCACACCTTGCAAGTGTGCGTTTTGTATATCAGACCAGGTTGATGATCTTCTCTTGTTAGATGCAATCGGTTGTGATTAGATAACTGTTTCTTTTCTCCAGTGTGATTATTATTTAGTTCTTATGTTTTTGTTTCTGTGCACTTTAATTAGAATAGAATTTTCAAATGTGGTGCAACTCCATCATCATGTGTTCATAAGCATCGACGAGAGTTTTTATAGAATACCTAAATGAGCACATTACACTTTATTTAACAATAACGAACTTCCAAATAATATACTCACCAGGTTTATTCCTCCACTTAAACTGAACATGACGCCGCCTCTCACACCTCATCCTGCCGAACGTGGCTCTTGTGATGCGTCGAACAGCATGCACTGACTGGGACAGGATCAGATCATCCGTTTGCAGCGTTGTCATGTTCCATTCCATGTTGTTCAACCTTTCAAAATAAAATGGAGTCAGCTTATGTGACACATGATATTCTGAAACTTGACTGTATTTTGTAGACTAGAATAGTGAAAACTAAACTGAACTTGCTTTTCTCCAGCTTTTAAGTTTCCCATTAATAGAGGTCGCCAGCCCATTAGAGACGAATCGAGGTGTCAGACAGGAATTGTTGCGTACATCACGGCTGGTATGCGAGTCTGCTAACATATTCTGGCGAACTCATCGTTTCTGATGAAATACAAGAACTCACATACAAACATGCAGCCAGAACTATGTTTGGAGAAGCATGGCAGACCGCCTTCAAAGGCGTGGAGTGGGCGCTCCCCCACAACATGGCTCACCGTCTGCTCCTTGGCGCCATAGTCACGAGCAGCACTTCCACTATAATACCACGTTTTCAAGACGTTGCCATGTCTCTCTTGTGCCATTTGGATGAGGTTGAATCTTGGTCTTTCGTGACAAGAAAGACCATACTGCGCTACCTTACTCAGTTGGACTGAATACTTATTGCACCCTGTCTTAGGAATTAGTACCTTGGCATCCTTGATTGTGAGATTAGCAGGGACAAAATTTGACAGAACATGCAACCCCTAAGTGGGAGCTGTTGTAGCAATGTCATTAATAGTCAACATGGCTCCTTAACGCTTTAGCACAATATGCAACAGCTCAAAAACCAAGGGAAATTGCAGCGTTGTCTTTTTGTCTGCATTTGCTTCCCAGTTTTTTGCAGCAATGTAGTGCAGTTGATTTAGAATAGAACCAAACGACTTTCACAGATCCGCGCAGTGCTGCATAAATGACAGTGACAGGATCAGGGAGACACCAAGGTAATTAAGGAAGTAGCTGCAGGAAATTTTGGTCCTATCCAGGGGCACATATGACTGCCTGTGTGCCTCTGTATCATGGAGGTAGAACTCTGTGGGCTCAGTTCCGCTTGTGTTTTGCTCGAGTCTCTATCTGTAAAAGTACTCCCTCTGTTTGGTGTCAACTCGGAGGCTCGTCGACACAGTCAGTAAGTAGCCAGTTCCACTAGATGAATGTGGTCACTAGGCGACCACTACGAACAACAATAAACAACTACCTGGAACCTTGGAGTGCGAAGAAATTGGCTAAGGGGACACGTGAAACAGAACTTGGATCAGTGGAGTGGGCTTGTGTTCACCGGCGAGTACAGGTTTCGAATGTCGACTGGGGATCATCGTACAAGGCTGTGTAGGTGACCAGGCACCGGTGCAGGTCTCTATCCATGGGTCCTGCTGCGGGGCGGGACGGTCGTATTTTGGGCTTCTATTATGGTAATATGAACAGTAGCACGAAACAGTATAATGGGAGTAGGATTCTTTAGGAAAGTAGAGCAGAGAGCGTATTACAGTGAACAGTTCAGTGATACAGTTACGCTTATCACAATCGACAGCAAACCAACACCCGCAATGATAGTTCAGATACTACATGCCGACGTCGGAAGCTTAAGATGAAGAGACAGAAAAAAGTATATGAAGGTATTGAAAGGGTAATACAGGACGTAAAGGGAGATGAAACTCCATTACTCATGGGACACTGGAAAGCAGTTGTATGGGAAAACGTGGAAGAAATGGTCACTGGAGAATATGGGGTTGGGATAGAGAATGAGAGAGAAGAAAGACTAACTCAGTTCTGTAATAAAGTTCGGCTAGTAATAGCGAAAACTCATAACCAAAAGAGGACGATGTATAATTGGAAAAGGCTGGGTGACATGGGGAACTACAGTTAGATTACATCATGGCCCGACAGATATTCCGAAATGATATAGTGGATTGTAAGGCATACGCAGGAGCAGATATAGACTCATAACACAATGTAGTAATGATAAACAGTACGTTGAAGTTTAAGAGATAAGTCAGAAGGAATCGATAAGCAAATGTGTCAGATACAGAAGTACTAAGGAATGACGAGATACTCTTGAAAACCTTCAAGGCTATGGATACAGCAACAAGGAATAATCCAGTAGGCAGTCCACTTGAAGAGGAATGGATATCTATGAAAAGGACATTAATAAAAGTTGGAAAGAAAAACATAGGTACAAAGAAAGTAACTGCAAAGAAACCATGGGAATTAAAATAAATAACTGAAATATTTCTTTTATTACCCATGATGAAAGAAGGAAGTTCAAAAATGTTCAAGGAAATTCAGGAATACAGAAATGCTAGTCACTGAGGGATGAAATAGACAGGATGTGTAGGAAAGCTAAGACGAAATGGCGGCCTGAAAAATGTGAAGAAATCGAAAAAGAAATGATTGTTGGAAGGACTGAGTCAGCGCATAAGAAAGTCAAAGCAACCTTGAGTGAAATTGTTAGCAAAGGGTGGTAATATTAAGAGTGCAGTGGGAATTTCACCGTCAAAAAGGGAGGAGGAAGTGGATATATGGAAAGAGTACATTGAAGGCCTCCATGAGGAGGGAAGATTTGTCTGATGTGATAGAAGAAGAAAGAAGTGTCGATTTAGAAGAGATAGGAGATCCAGTAATAGAATCAGAATTTAAAAGAGCTTTGGAGGACTTAAGATCAAATAAGGCAGAAGGGGTAGATAACTTTCCATCAGGATGTCTAAAATCATTGGGGGGAACTGGCGACAAAGGAACTATTCATGTTGGTGTGTAAAATGTATGAGTCCGCCGACATACCATCTAGCTTTCGGAAAAATATCATCCACACAATTCCTAAGACTGCAAGAGCTGACAAGTGCGACAATTATCGAACAGTCAGCTTAACAGCTCATGCATCCCAATTGCTGACAAGAATAATATATTGGAGAATGGAAAAGAAAATTGAGGATAAGTTAGATGACTATCAATTTGGCCTTAGGAAAGTTAAATGCAACAGAGAGGCCATTCCGACGTTGCTGTCCGTGATAGAAGCAAGACTAAAGAATAATAAAGTTACGTTTATAGGATTTGTCGACCTGGAAAAGATATTGAGCAATGTAAAATGGCGCAAAGTGTTAGAAATTCTGAGACAAACAGGTGTAAGCTGTAGAGAGAGACAGGTAATACACAATATGTACAAAAGCCAATAGGGAATAATAAGAGTGGATGACCAAGAATGAAATGCTCGGATTAAAAGATGTAGGCAGGGATGTAGTGTTTCGCCCGTATTTTCAGTATGTACATCGATGAAGCAGTGATGGAAATACAAGAAAGGTTCAGGAGTGGGATTAAAATTCAAGTTGAAAGGGCGTGAATGATGCGATTCGCTGATGACATTGCTATTCTGAAAGTGAAAGTGAAGAAGAATTACATGATGGGCTGAATGGAATGGAGAGTATAATGAGTACAAAATATGGATTGAGAATAAATCGAAGAAAGACGAAAGGAATTGGAAGTAGCAGAAATGAGAACAGAGATAAACATAACATCAGGATTAATTACCACGAAGTATATCAGATTAAGGAATTCTACTACCTAGGCAGCAAAATAACCAATGACAGATGGAGCAAGGAGGACATCGAAAGCAGATTAGCACCGGCGAAAAAGGCATTCCTGACCAAGAGAAGTCTATTAGTATCAAAGATAGGCCTTAATTTTAGGAAGAATTTTCTGAGAATGTACGTTTGGAGCAGAACCTTGAATGTTAGTGAAACATGGACAGTGGGAAAACCGGAAAAGGAGAGAATCAAAGCATTTGAGATGATGTACTACAGACAAATGCTGAAAATTAGGTCAACTTACAAAGGAATGAGGAGGTTCTGCGCAGAATGGAAGAGGAAAGGAATATGTGGAAGGGACACGATGATAGGACATCTGCTAAGACATCAGGGAATGACTTCCATGGTTCGAAATTGGAGAATACATGCAGCAAATAATTGAGGACGTAGGTCTCAAGTGCTGCTCTGAGATGAAGAGGTTGGCATAGGAGAGGAATTTGTAGTGGACCACATCAAATGAAAAAAAAAAAATGGAAAGGTCTCTAACGTTTCGTCTCCAAATGCTGGAGACATCTTCAGAGGCTATAAAGGCTCAGGCTGCAGTTTGAAACTTCTATAAACTCTACAAGCTGAACTGTTTGTTCGGATCCCTGCCACAGTCGGGCTGTGATGTCATCAGACGGCTGCTTAAGAGCGCAGAGTCACGAGTGTGTGTGTTGTCGAGCTTCTGCTGGGGAACACTTGGCGCTGGTTTCTGTATTCAGCACTGAGGTCAGCTACTAGTCTAATTTCTCTCATTCTTCTTTCCGTTAAAGTTGCTGTCGTGCATTGGAATTTGAATGCCCTCTCTGTAAATTCAAGCACAGTAATATTGGTTCTGTATTGCAGAGACAAATTTTTAGTTTCCCTGGTCCGAGTGGATATTCTGCAACTGCCGATTTATTGCTATTTGGCAGATGACAACTGCTCTTCTGTTCCTTAAGCAAGAAATGAGTACTTCTGTTTGTACTACACATGTGTGCTTGACTGTGTGTGCAAGACAATTTATATATTCCTCCTGTGGCAAGTGCTGGCCGTACATTCTTTACAGTGTTCAAAACATTCACGCTCCCTTGTAATTGGTATAAACACTTCATCAATACTATGTATTCCTCGTACTCTGATCATGTGAACCATGACTGCTTTTACGAATGGGAGTAAATCTTTGTTTCTTCTTCATGAGAAGCTCCATACCTTTATGGACTTATTGCCATATTTATCTCTTTCTCAGATTAATCATTTCTTCTGAAAGTAGTGTTCAAATGGTTGGAGCGTTTTCCAACTACTCTGGTGACACATTATTTAAGCGAAGCCCACCAATGTTCTCATTACTGCTCTTTTCAGTTTGGGACAATGACTGGAATTTTTGTAAATGCATCCACATGCGTGAGTGAGGTTTTTGCAGACCTTCTGTGCCTAACATATGTGGATTTTCTAAGTTGCTGTACATTTTAAAATATTTCAACTTCTTTCTCTTTTTCTATACTGGATTTTGTATTATAACTAATATCATTCGGAAAGTTTAGAAATTCTGTGTTCTTTTTGTCCATGAGGCTATATAACGAAGTATGAGTATCATCAATATAACAAAACCAACGATAGTGATTTTTCTTGCTGGGCTGATGAGCTGTTCCTTCCAGTTTTACATATAGAACTCCGTTGTAACTGTCCTGAGTGTGTTTACCATAATGTTCCAATGAATACAGTTTCACAAAACTGGATGATTTATTCCAGAGCCTCACGAACTGAGCGAAGTTAATAATGCTTTGGTCCGCCTCTGGTCCTTCTGCAAGCAGTTATTCGGCTTCGCATCTATTGGCAGAGCTGTTGAATGTCCTCCTGAGGGACATCGTTCGAAATCATGTCCAGCTGGCAGGTTAAGTCATGAAAACCCCGAGATGGTTGGAGGGCCCTGCCCAGTATGCCCCAAACGTTGTCAGTTGGGTAGAGGTTTGGCGCCCTTCCTAGTCAAGGTATGTTTGGCGAGCAATACCTTGCTGATATGTAAGGCCAGTATGGCTTGCCATGACGGGCAACAAAACTGGACGTGGACATATCGCTCTGCTCTGTGGGTGACTACTAAAGTGGTCCTGCTATGAAAGTGAACGGCACCCCAGACCATCACTCCCGGTTGTTGGGACTTATGGTGGTCGACAGGCAGGTTGATACCCCCCCCCCCCCCCAGTCTCCAAGGCATCTCCAGACACATCTTTGCTGGACATTGGGGCGCAGTTAGAAGTGAGGCTCATCATAGAAGACTGTTACAGTCAATGAGATTCCTGGCCAAAGTCACGTCTAGAGATGCCCCTGATGGTCGTAGGATACCAATCTTACTGTCGTCCGCTATATGGTCTGACCACCTGGATTGATGCTCAGGGGTGTCATTTGTTTTCGCAGCAGGACCTGTTTGGTTGTCATCTGTGGCATCCTTACAGCACACCAGTTCGCCTATGGTGTTCTACACCCTATTTTGCTGCCCTTCTAGGTTAGCCATCATTGGCTAATTTTTTTCCAAGATAACGCCCACTCACACATAGAGTTTCTACTATTTTTCTTTGGACTTGCCAAACTCTACCTTGGCCAATAACTTTGCCAGACCTCTTTCCAATTGAGAATAATTGGAGCAAATAGGCAGGGACCTCCAACCAGGTCGAGATTCTGAGGATGTAACGCACCATTTGGACAAAATATGGCATGATGTTCCTCACGGAGACATCCAACAACTCTGTCAATCAATGCGAAGCTGAAAAATTGCTTACATCAGGATGCATTGCTTACATAAGGACGCATTATTGACTTGCTTAATCTGTGAAGCTTCTCTCGCGAATAAGTCATCCACTTGTTTGTCTGTTCATGTACGGAACATCTGGACCTTTCAGATAGTTCCTTTTTTTGCCTAAGGGTGTAATTTCTATATGTGACATCGTGCTCCCTCTACGATTTTTACCCTCCTCGCTGCCCTCGAATACTAAACTGGTGATCCCTTGATGCCTCAGAATATGTCCTGCCAACTTCTGCCTGCTTCTTCTAGTAAGCAGTGATAGAATGTCTAAAGAGGCTAATATGTGATGGGCTCAGCATGAAGGATTCTATTTTTTGCATAAATGAACTAAACCTTTTATATGTCTGTTTTTGCTACAGAGGACTGGAGAAGACTTGCTAAGTGCTTGGCAGCCACGCTTGTCGAACAGTCCATAGCGTTAACAACTGGTCTTAATGGAATGATGGGTTTGTGAATTTTTCATACACCACACAATCTTGGTGGGACCAGATCTGATTTAAAAAGACATTTATAGTCTGTGGGAGAATTCGAGGAGGCTTTCACTAGCTGATGCATTTCCCAAAGTATTGCTGTTGGAGGATAGCTTTTGAACTCCCTGTACCTTCTTGGTTGTTATACAACGCCAGTTATACTGCAGTAGGTTCGTTATTTCATTAGCATTGTAGCATTGCCCTTATCTGCTGGAAGCTCTAGAATACATAAAAATTGAAATCTCGGACATGTTTCTTTTGACGTTTCGTTAAGGTACTGATGTCTCAGTGCTTATTGCCTGTAAAGGATGAGCCAGACAATAAGGGATTGTACTTTATTATATGAGCACCCAAACGGTAACTTCATTTTTCCATTGCGGCCAAGCCACGGCCGGCAGCGTTAGCTGCCTGTAAATTCTTTCGTCCCACGGTTTAGTAACAGGAAGTCAGCACCGATGAAGGGCACCTTGTTCACGCGCCTCTCTCGTGTGCTGACGAGGTAACGCCGTCCCAGGCGTCGCTTAGCAGGCAACGCTCTGGAAAGTTCCATGCCGCCCGCACGGTTTGCTCGGTCCTGACCAATCAGGGCGGAGGAAGCCGCGTGGTGCGTCGAACATACCCGGCCGCCCGTCGCCGGGACCTCTCTCTTGTATTCTTGCTCTCCCGCCAGTCGGATGCGCGCCCTGTAGCATTGAACATCCCCCCGCCTCTCCCGGTGCTGCGGCACTGTGGACTTAGTTTTGGCAGACAACAACTTTCGGTAGCTTCGCGAACAATGTTCGCCAAATTGTAAGCTCTGGCTCACCCTCACCACCCTAGGCCTATGTATCCCCTTTCAACATGCTTTAGCCAATAAATGGCCTTTCTCTAAAAATTACTCTATTATTCCATAACGCCCACCGCCTGCCCATACCCGCCATCTTGTACAATTGGTGTCAGAAGTGGGATTACTCGTGAGATCACGATAGATGCTTCGTTACATTATGCATTAGTAAATTGGTTCACGAAAATATAAAAATGAGTTACACAAATATCGTATTATATTTACTGTATACTCCATATCAGTAAACAAACAAGGTTAAATGCCTCTTTGAGCTAACCATCCAAATGCAATAACATTCACATTGTGAGAGGAAGTTTCTCATGCATCAATATATTTGCAAATCATCATAAAGTGAGAGTGACAAAGAAAAGTGACACCAGTTTGGTGCAGGTGGGACATAGATTGTGTCGTAGGATGTCAACGCTGTTGCTAACAAGAGGAGAAAAACAAAACACCACAAGAATCTAGAGATTTCCATAGTGGGAACAGAAAGTGTAAGGATTTGAATTAGAGACAACTAAGTTGAGCGTAATTTCTGAAGGACTTTCCCTTTATGAAGGTTTAGTGCACGGCGCATCGTTGACACGACATTATCGCCTACTTAACTGTGTAAATGACAATTCTGCGACTCCAAGATAGCTGCTACTTACTTATTCCTAAAACACGACTTCTCTCACTTAAAACAAAACTTTACTGTGCGACCAAATTCACCGTCTTTATCCTCTCAACATCTTGCGACTAACTTTACTTTGCGACCAAATTCGCCCTCGTTATCCTCTCAACATCTTGCGATTAACTTTACTTTGCGACCAAGTTCGCCCTCGTTATCCTCTCAACATCTTGCGACTAACTTTACTTTGCGACCAAATTCGCCGTCTTTGTAACTCCGTAGTGCTGGCCTCCTTGGGCCCAGCTGGTTGCTTAAAACTCCGTCTATCCCTGCTTCTATCGCAGTGTCCTGGGACACGTCATACAGTTAAATGCTACTACTTCAATAGTCGGTATTCCTTCGGAAAATACAACGGGAAAACAAAGAAGGCTCAAGGTTTTGAACAGAGATTTCCGCTTACTGGCGTTTAGCTGCGGGCTAGACGCGGTTCGCGTCTGACGTTGCCTGATCAGCTGTCGTCAGAGAGCACGGAACACTGTTCCCGTGAACTCTTCTTCTAGATGGAAGATCAAAGTCTGGGCTGAATAGTTTTGTGTCTGTTGAAAGTTGACAGATCAAAGTGGGTAGAAGGGACTATGCCGCGAAACGGAAAAATGAAGTTACCGTTTGGGTGCTCATACAATAAAGTAAAATCCCTTATTGTCTGGCTCATCCTTTACATTCCTCCCCCTACGGGAACGTATGTTTTATGATAAGTATGTTCAATACGTTACGTCAGCATATAACAGCCGTGTCCATGAAGCTACAGGGTACTCACCTTATGAAGCAGTATATGGCCGCCCTATGAATTCGCCTTTTGAAATTGACAAACTGCCCCCTGGAATTAAATCCAAAGATGTGAAAGGTCTAGCTCGACGTCTAAAATCCATTTGGAAAAAAGTAAGAGGGAACAATGCCCGAGCCACCGCCCAACAGTTAAAGAGAAGTAATCAAAAAGCAAAAATGCCTGAGTACAAGGTAGGAGACCTAGTTATGTTGAGCAATCCAGTAGTAAAAAAGGGAAGAACCAAAAAGTTTACACCTACTTATGAAGGACCGTACCGTATCATCCGGCTTACTTCACCAGTAAATGCGAAAATTCAGTTAGCGGAACGCACAGTGATCGTTCATTTTGAAAGATTGAAACTGTATAAAGGACCCGAGCCACCCCCACCTAACAGTGAAACCGGGCCTATTACGCCAGTAGTTCCACCCAAAAAAGCAAGAAAGAAGGTAATACAACCGCCTAGACAGCAACGTAGATATGCTCTAAGGTCAAACCCCTATGATTTGCGTTCCTGAAAGTCGGTCTGGAATGGTATGTAAACAGTTGGAAAAGTTCTGCATGCAGCAAGAGAATTGACGGAAAACACCGTAGTTACTATACCTTTAATTAAATTGTGCATGTTAGTTATAAGTAGACATAAGAATTGGCAACCATTGGTAACTGGTAATAGAATTTATGTCACATGCTAATGGAAGTGATAGAAGTTATGTAATCATTTTGTCTTGTCATTTAACGTCTCCAGTAATGTTATCGTAGCAGTCGAGAATTAAAACCACACACATTCTTTAATCATGGAATTAAGGGGAAAGTTGTCCTTGTCAAAAGAACACGTAGAGAAAGAATCAGATATATTTCAAAGGGATTCACATTTCACCTGTTAATTTAGTGAATAGTGCATGAACACAGGTTTTAAAGCTTTACCATAAAAACATGATAGTGACACGCCTTCGTAACTGCCAGTAGATCAATGACTACATGCTGCCGTCTACCTGTCCTTTGAAATACGCCCTATTACATGTATGTTTTGCTAAATGATCACACAACGATAATAACAAGAATAAATACGTCCAAGTTAAACAACAAATAGGCTACTCTAAAGTAAAAGGAGTCTTTCTCAAGTGCGATTTTATTGTTTTCATGATGCGAAGTTGAACAGACAACAAGGTAAGTTTTTTGGTACCATGTATTTCTGTATATTAAATGCCACGGAAGGAGTGGCGTAAATACCGCCGCTGTTGTCTACAGCTGTTCACATGCGGCGAGTCCCTCCCCTCCCTGTCAGCTGGCGAGGCGGCCCCCTTCCCTCTCCCCGGCCTGCCAAGAGAGCGGCCATTGCAGTTCCCACTTCCCCACCCACCGCCTCTGTCTTTGGCGCATACAGCATCTGCACCTCTCCCCTCGCCGCTCCTCTCCACCCACCCTTCGCTCTGCACGCCACGTGCGTCAACCACGCTACACATTCGTACATTCGCACGTTGCAGTTTAAACAGCAAACCTAAAGGGATGGTTATAGAAATAAAATCACCAGCTTAATGTTGCCCTACAGATTTTATTAGTCTGATCTAAAGATGGGGATCTATTTGTGTTGCCGGAGAGAGAACTTTTCCTGGAAAGCATTGACTAAACCACCAGGATTAGTAAAAGTTGGAATTTCAGATCGATCTCCGGCTATGTTGTATTACCACCACGGTTAATAAACGGATCTATATGGCGTCAAGAAAGCCGGCACTTGCCGCTATATCTGTCCTGTAAACGACTGCTGTGTGGGAAACGCGTTAGCCAAGGAGTTGGGTTTGGAATGCCATCGCAAAATACAGTTTACATAGAAACCTAACACCTGGCAGTTACCTAAATTTTAGAACAGAGTGTTTAAGTAAAATAATTGGAACCCGATAGTTTTGTGACCTCTAGCGATTTAAGTTATTAGAGTCCCTTAGAAAAGAACATCCTCCATGCATACCTGTCGTGAACAACATAAGATAACTCTGGAAGGAAATTTTGTGACTGTACCGAGAGATAAACTCCATGCGTAGCAAGAGGACGGACCCAGCGTGAACGCCAGTTATGCCGCCGAGCCAGTGAAACCGGACGCAGCCGTACTGTCAGCTGTGCTGTCAGCAACTCACAATCTCACGAGCGCGACGCGTGTCGCACCTTAGCACCTCAAGCTGCACTGAATCTCAACACACAAATTCTTAACCATTATAAAACGAAACCTTTGAATAACTTTACGCACATTTTCAATAGTAAGGAACTTACTTTGCTCTTTACACACTATATAAGGCAAATGAATTCTAATTTTATTAAAAACAAAAGCGCCGACAGGTAGGTCATATCGACGTCTTTGAGATGCAACCAGCTTCGTCGAGCCGCCAATATTGATTATATGGAAGCAGGTAAGTGAGAGCATTAACAAAAGGAACAACAATCATATCCTTGAACGATTGACTGGGTGACTGATAATCACAAATATTTGCAAAAACAAATCAACACAGCAAACAGCGTATCACATGTTTAATAATTATTGGTCTGTTCATTGAAGGCGACACAAAACCACTTTTCATCAGAGTCTTGTTAAAGGAAGTATTAACGTGACATCACACTATTCCACAGCATTACACACAACATTGCCATTACTTAATGACAGTTTTCTTGTGGGTAGAAGTACCAAAGATCAGTTGGTATGGAGATGCAAACGAGAGCATAAAGGAATACCAAGGGATACTTACACTCATTTTGCTACGAAATGTAACTGGAGGATAAGGAAGTTTTGTTTGATGGAAATAATAGTTTAAACTTTTGCTTTTGTCGCGGTTTTGCCATGTCTTGTATCACTATGACGAGTTGCCAATTACTTATGTCAAATTGCTTGTGTCTAATTGATTACGTCCAATTATTTATGTCTAATTACCTATGTCTATGAATTATTTTTACTATTGTTCATTTTGACAGTTTTATTACTACCTATTTAGAGAATTTTGTTAAAGTTTTGCCAGCACCAGTCATTTAGTATTTGTATCAACCTAGTGTTTCCATGTGTCGCTGTGTTACTATATTGATGAGGATAATCATTTTGTAGGATTTCAAGTGTGCTAGTGTAAGTTCCCGAGTACTGCCAATTATTTGTTTAATAATAATGATGTCTTAGGTGATAAATTGTTTTGGAAGAGTAGTTTAGGATGTAACCATGCGTTAGTTTGATTTGCATTTGAATGTTTATCTGGAGGGACATACCACATGCCTACCCTCGTGATAGATAAGGTAAACAGAGTGAATCACACCCACAGAACGAGCAAGCTTTGGCCATATACCTAGTCTGTTGGAGGAACAAGAGAACCACACCCGCAAGGGCTCGTATCTTACGTGACGCGGCTGGCACCCGCGCGGTCCCTCAGCTGTCTGTGTCGTTTCTTCTTTTTCCGTTTCGCGACATAGTCCAACCTACCAACTCTGATCTGTCAACTTTCAGCAGACACAAAACTATTCAGCCCAGACTTTGATCTTCCATCTCGAAGAAGAGTTCACGAGAACAGTGTTCCGTGCTGTCTGACGACAGCTGATCAGGCACCATCCGACGCGAACGGCGTCTAGCCCGCAGCTAAACACCAGTAAGCGGAAATCTGTGTTCAAAACCTTGAGCCTTCTTTGTTTTCCCGTTGTATTTTCCGAAGGAATACCGACTATTGAAGTAGTAGCATTGAACTGTATGACGTGTCCCAGGACACTGCGATTTAACCAAGGATAGACGGAGTTTTAAGCAAACAGCTGGGCCCAAGGAGGCCAGCAGTACGGAGTCATAGAGACGGCGAGTTTAGTCGCAGGATATTGAGAAGATAAAGACGGCGAACTTGGTCGCAAAGTAAAGTTAGTCGCAAGATGTTGAGAGGATGAAGACGGTGAATTTGGCCGCACAGTCAAGTTTTTTTTTATGTAAGAGATGTCGAGTTTGAGGAAAAAGTATGAAGGAGCTATCTTGGAGTCGCAGAATTGTCATTTACACAGTTAAGAAGGCGATAACGTCGTGTCAACGATGCGCCATGCATTATACCTTCATAAAGGACAAGGCCTTCAGAAATTACGCTCAACTTAGTCTTTTCTAATCCAATTCCTTACGTTTCTGTATCCACTATAGAAATCTCTATATTCTCGTCGAATTTTGTTTCTCTCCTCTCGTTAACAACAGCGTTGACATCCACCGACACAATCTGCACCCCACCTGCACCAAACTGGTGTCACTTTTCTTTGTCAATTTCACTTCATATGTTCGGCAAAAATGTTGATGCATGAGGAACTTTTTCTCACACTTAGATGGTCAGCCCACAGTTACATGTAACTTTGTTTGTTTAGTGATATGGTATATACAACAATTTAATATGATACTTGTGTACCTTACTTTTATATTTTCATGTTTTTGTAACAATTATGTTTGGGCTAAAATGGATTTCATAGGACCTATGTTACAGGGTTTTGAGGTATCTGTCACTTATAAACAAATTTACTATGGCATAAAGTAATTTTAAACAGTAGCCGCTGTAACATCGCGTCTAGCGTGATGTCAGGAGTAATCCCACCTCTATTTCGTTGGTCATCGGTGAATAACTCATATCGATTACGCATATCTATTCCCCTTTATTCAGTAATGCTATACCCCTTTTTGTGACTTTTCACCTCTCACTTTGAAGCACATAAATACGCTCATCGGGCGCAGGAGCCCAAGAACATGTGGATAGAGTGTAAAGTACAGACAGCGCAGTGAAGAGCGTCGGTAAGCTTCATCGCTCTCTCTCGCTCTTACACCCGACGCTTGCTTCCTGCACCGCTCACGTGCGCACTTCGCTTCTCAGCTGCCACGTGCAGCTCTGACGCGGCGCTGCCCTTGGAAGTTATCTGCCGCGCGCCTTTCTGACGCAGCGCGAGATTCGGCCTTGCAGTCAGCCGCCACTATGACGTAGGCTCCGCGCAGATCTTCCGCAAACGGTTCCTGTTGGAACACTACTTATAACCTTTCATGCCACTATAGCTTACTCACTCAGTATTCGCTCCCCTCTCATTATGTTTTTTATGCCTGAAAGCACATTCATGATTCCCTTGTCAACTAACTTTCAGTTTTAACTAATAAATCAAATGATCACCTCCTATCGTCAATTGATGACTTGCTAAAACATTGAAAAAGGACCAATTTCTTACGTTCGCCTGTTGGCACACTTGAATGAATGACAAACAGCCGCAAACTAAACCCAAAAAAAAGAGAAAACAAAAACCTATCAGGCATGTGCCCTCCCTTAGCTTTAAGAGTGAAACTGAGATGTCAACTAATGTGGAAAAACTAGTGTAGTGTAGTGAAGTGTTCCCTTAGTGATAACTCCCTTTCTAAATGTGTTTTGAAACGTGTGGACCTCCCCCTCATACCCCCCCTGCGCTGAGTTCCAGTGCACGGCCACGCCCCCGTTCCCGCCGGCAGCCTGCGCGCTGCCAGCTGAGGGACAACACACCACGCCGCCTCGCGCCACTCGCCCCTGCAGTGTCTCATCAGTGGTGATATGTTTACATTTTCAACTTATTTTTTTTTAAAAAAAGACAATTTTACTTCAACTTAGCAACAAGAACACTTGACATATTTATCTAATTTACACTGCTATGTTTTGTTCTAATTTTGTTTTGATATTCTATGATATTTTATGATGTTTTACTATGTTTTGATGTTTTATGATGGTTCTTGTATGCACACAATATTGTTGATGTAAGTCCCCTTGCGACCCTTAGGAGGTCTTTAAAGTGTCTATACCCTCCCATAGATTAAGACCCCTGCCGTCTTCCGTGAGGGCCATGCTTAATCAAGTGATGTTCACTTTCTTTTGCAAGATAAATTTGTTTACATTCAAATAATAATTACATTGAGCGAATTCAGTACGTTCTCCGCTCCCACGTAAGGGGGAGGAATGTAAAGGATGAGCCAGACAATAGGGGATTTTACTTTATTATATGAGCCTCAAACCGGTAACTTCATTTTTCCATTACGGCCAAGCCACGGCCGGCAGTGTTAGCTGCCTGTAAATTCTTTCGTCCCATGCTCTAGTAACAGGAAGTCAGCACCGAGAAAGGGCACCTTGTTCACGCGCCTCTCTCGTGTGCTGACGAGGTAACGCCGCCCCAGGCGTCGCTTAGCAGGCAACGCTCTGGAAAGTTCCATGCCGCCCGCACGGTTTTCTCGGTCCTGACCAATCAGGGCAGAGGAAGCCGCGTGGTGCGTCGAACATACCCGGCCGCCCGTCGCCGGGCCCGCTCTCTTGTATTCTTGCTCACCCGCGAGTCGGATGCGCGCCCTGTAGCACTGAACATCTCCCGCTTCTCCCGGTGCTACGGCACTGTGGACTTAGTTCTGGCAGACAACAACTTTCGGTAGCTTCGCGAACAATGTTCGCCGAATTGTAAGCTCTGGCTCACCCTCACCTCCCTAGGCCTATGTAGCCCCTTTTCATCATGCTTTAGCCAATAAATGGCCTTTCTCTAAAAATTACTGTATTATTCCACAACGCCCACCGCCTGCCCATACCCGCCATCCTGTACAAGTTGAATGTTTTCATTTGGTTGCTCCCACATGTTGCTTTCATTCAAAGACTGAATGAATAATTACAGTCAATATGTAAAATTACAACTGAATGAGTAGATTGTTTTCCACCAAATGACTGAATTGATTTTCATTTGATTTTTCCCATTGCTGTGTTACAGATCTCCCTTCCTCGGAAACAATTTGAAGATGATTCGGAAATCGAACCAGCTTCCTCCCGCACCGAGGGTAGCCACATTAACCACCCATCTGTGGAGCCGGTACGTCATTAGCTTTTTATTTCTTAATTTCCTTTCTAAATAATACTAAATATATAAAAAACCAACATGTTAACATATGGCACTCCTGACATTATAATGAAGTATAATGTTCTTCAGCACTATACAAATGTGCAACACTTAATATGTCTTCTTTTTCCATTTGAAACACTGTTTCAAGTTGGCTGCCCGGGGACATACCACGTGTAGCATCCAGCAAGAGTCAGCTATCATATTGACATCCCTTCGGCTCTGATACCTTACCTTACCTTCCTTTACTCTCTCGGTGGAACCTTTCACACTGCTTCTCACTCACAGAACCTAGATTGTTTTTGGAAAATAGGTAATTGGGAGTTCGTGAAGTGCAGCATTGAGGCACCCAGTACTTTCAAACTATCCAGCACGTTTCTCATTATTTTGTTGTAACGGAGAGCTTGCCGAGAAACTTGCTGATAACTTCTTTAAAGGATATCTGAGCTGACCTTTCAGTGTTGTTGGTCTTGTCTTCAAATGTTTTATCTTTCATTAGTTTCCAAATGTCAGAGCTGTCGAAAACTACTCCATTCAGCTCAGCTTCTGGCAAAACTTTGAGATATGGAAAAGTGCCAATCACGCGAGCTTTTATTAAGATTGAAATCAAACTTCAGTAAAAGACTCATGAAGGTGAGCACATAGACAATATAATACAGGTCTCACCTCACACACTCATATTGGACAGTGCTGTTGTCTATTCGAAGAATGTAAACTTTTCGAAGACTGTTACATTGCCACGACTGTTAGAGGGCTATGAGCCCAGATACATTTTCAATGCTTATGAAACTGGCATCTGTTATAATTTACTTCCTGCAAAATCATATTCAGTTAAGGTAGAAAATTGCCACGGAGGAAAAAAAAAAGGTAACTATGCTGTTGTGTGTAAATAGCAATGGAAGTTGCCTCCTCTAATGATTCTCAGATGTTTCCAAAATGTAGAAATGCTCCTTTGTGCATATGAGTACAACCGCAGACCCTGGAGATACCAGAAATCCTTACGACTTTTTCAGGCATTAGATACCAAGATGAGCGCAGCAGAAAGGAATTGGACTTATTATTAACATATGCCCTGTACCTCCTAAGGAAACAATTCTTGAGGAATGTAAATGTTGTGTTCCTTCCTCCAAACTCTGGGCCTGGGCATAATACACTCTGTTCAAGATAAGCACAAAGTAGCAGTTTTGCAGAAGTCAGTTTCATTCTTTGAGTGGAAGGATGTAATAACAGTCAGCCTCATACAGCCTGTACAAATGTTTGTTGCTGTCTGGAATTCTATATCACAACAGACAATGTAAAATTGTTTCACAAAGGGTGACTGAGGTACATCAGTTGCTGCTGAGGATGACATTGTTCCAGGACGAGGATGGGGTAGGAAACTGATTTTTCTGAAAATGTAAGATTCCAGACACTGTTGTGATTAAGGTGTCATGACTGCCATACCTGAGACTGATGCGAATAAAATGCTTACATTAATGCCTATTAGGAGCTGGCAGTAACAATGACGAAGAAGAAGAAGAAAAATAGGAGGGCATTGGGTCAGGTTTTGCTGCTGTTGTGCGAGGAATTGATACTGTCAGAAATTTCTTTTTGTCTTTTAATGTGCATGACTTAATTCTAAATTATATCAACCAGTTGGAGCAACTGCAGTATGATGGAAGGACAAACTGAACTAGACTTCTTGACTTTTTTTTTTTTAAGAAATTAAGGTTGAGTTCTGTGAAAATTGTAATAATTGTCTATGTAGTGTATTCGAATTTGAAGCACAGGGTATTGGCAATTTTGTAATTAAATAACGCTTATATCATCTTTTGGGATTATATACAGTATGTGTAAGGAAGTTAATGTCAATAAAGCGTGGTTAATGAAATGTGAATATACATACAATCTCTCACATAAGCTAGTTGATAAGATACAGGGTGGGCAAGAAGTCTCCATGAGTGTAACTCCTGAAACTTCCTGGCAGATTAAAACTGTGTGCCGGACCGAGACTCGAACTCGGCACCTTTGCCTTTCGCAGGCAAGTGCTCTACCAGCTGAGCTACTCCATCACGACTCACGCCCCGTCCTCACAGCTTTACTTCTGCCAGTATCTCGTCTCCTACCTTCCAAACTTAACAGAAGCTCTCCTGAACCCTGCAGAACTAGCACTCCTGAAAGAAAGGATATTTCGGAGACATGGCTTAGCCACAGCCTGGGGGATGTTTCCAGAATGACATTTTCACTCTGCAGTGGAGTGTGCGCTGATATGAAACTTCCTGGCAGATTAAAACTGTCCCCGCAATATCCTTTCTTTCAGGAGTGCTAGTTCTGCAAGGTTTGCAGGAGAGCTTCTGTGAAGTTTGGAAGGTAGGAGACGAGGTACTGGTGGAATTAAAGCTGTGAGGACGGGCCGTGAGTCCTGCTTGGGTAGCTCAGTCGGTAGAGCACTTGCCCGCGAAAGGCGAAGGTTCCGCATTCGAGTCTCGGTCCAGTGCACAGTTTTAATCTGCCAGGAAGTTTCATATCAGCACACACTCCGCTGCAGAGTGAAAAGCTCATTCCAGTGTAACTCCTATTTAGTATTAGAAGTTTTTATGCAGGTTAGTACCTCTTTTACTTCTTAAAAATTGTTCGATTTCACGTTTACATATTTTCGCAGTTGCAATCGAGTTCTAATTCGTAGCCACGGCAGATGTGAGTGGTCATAGTTACACTACTGAGGAAACCAGTGAAAAGTGTGTGGGTACATGAACAACAACACACAGAGCAGACAATGAGACAGATTATGGGAGCAGTTCTACTGCAAAAGGCAACAAGTCTGGAGTGGAAAAGACGTGCATTAAAAACAGGCCCCAGAGGGGAATGAAGAAGACACAAGAGGAGACATTTGCCAACATATCTCCTTCGATTGACCAATCTCCTACGAAGTCGACATGTAAACATATGTCGGAACTCGGTACACGGAAGACAGCAATACGAGATTGTACAAAAAAAGACCTTAAGGTCTGACCTTTTTCATGGATGTTTGTAAAGGAGTTCTCATATGCACAGGAATGAGCTGTGTTAGCTTGTGGTGCTTTGTTGACTCGATTTCCAAATGCAGTCAATCGTACCGAGGTTACATTTTCAGACGAATGCGGCATTTATTGCAGCTCACGTGCTAGACATGTTCTCGATTGAGCCAAAGAGAATTGTCATTACACAGTAGAGTTAGAAAGGACCTGTCTCACGTAATGTTATGGGCAAAAAGGACATCACAAAATCTTCTCGGGCAGTTCTTGTTTGAAGGGAATGTGAATGGTGCAAATTTATTGACACGTGTTACAGACACAGTTAATACCTCAGCTCGAGGAAAGAGGCCTCTCAGAATGCGTGCCGTTGCAGCGAGAAACATCTTTGATCGTGTTTCTCATGTCCCCATTTGGACATTTGTGTGCTTCATTAATTTTCTACCGGTTGTATTTTGTTCTGTCCAACGTTTGTGCTGTGAATCTGACAGGCACCTGCGACATCTGTGTTCTGCTGTCATTGCACTCAGAGCACTCCATCACTCACTCAGCTAATGTTAACAACAAAACTTCACTCGCAAAATGGCAGCCGGTGCTGTGTCTGCAGCTAATGCAGAAGCTGAGAGGACAGAGCTTCATTTGGCTTTTTGCGAAAGACTGACAACCACCCGCTCGGGAGCTAGTGATTTGGCTTTTTGCGAAAGACCGACAACCACCCGCTCGGGAGCTAGTGTGGCCGAATGTGAATTGGACACGACTGTATGGTGATCTCTTGTGTTTGCCCTCTGCTTGTGCGAAAGAGAATTCTCATTCGCTGATGCTCGTTCGTTGATGCTCGTTCGCTGGAGTTCTTTCCGATGTGAACCCGATTAAACGAGTTCAGAGGCAGAACTCTCAATGTGCCTGTTACAGTGACTGAGCATGATTGGTAATCGTTTCTTCAAAATTAATAAAATTTTAACACGATAAAGAAAAGCATTGTAATAAAAACTGAATACTTTTCTCATTGCCACCCAAAAATGAGGTGAATCGTTGAAAACTTGCTTTTTAGTCGATCACTCTTGTCGTGTGAAATATTTAATACCATCAACCGTGGAACATATTATTTGCTTAATGCAGGATGACACGTGGGAGGGAGACAGTTTTTAAATAAAGAATAATTGGTCAATTTTTAAAAGTTAATGTGTGTTTATTGGCATTAAATTGGATGCCATTTAATGTAGGCCAGAAGTCACACAAGGTTACTCTGGAGGTTTGGGAGGGCAAGAGACATTGCCAAAAGTGAGATAACTGTCCAGGAAATGCACACCAAAGAACTGCAATGTGCGATGTAGCATCATACTGCTGGAACCAAACATCTTCTAAAGGGATTCTTTATCTTCTCACAAGGAGAGATCCCTAGTGGTGGGATCGGCTTTTTGAAACAATCTATACTATGATGTAGGTTAAGATCCCAGGTATCACACACACTGCAGCCATTCACCCAGATGGGCCCTCATTTGCGAGTAATTGACGAAAAAAATTCATAATTTTACTCGATGCTCAAGTAGTATACAGGGTGAGTCATTAACAGTTCCCACCTAGAATAACTCCAAAAGTATCATAGTAGCTGAAAAGTTTGTGGGATAAAAGTTGCATGGGACAACGGGGGCCATAATATGACGTTGGTTTTTTGTTGCTACGTGGGGTCGCGTCAGTTATGAAGGTCAACTTTGTGTGTGTGTGTGTGTGTGTGTGTGTGTGTGTGTGTGTGTGTTTAATGGGATGCTATAGTTCAGTACTTATTTTCTGACAGCAGCTGTCGAGACAAATCCAATGATGTGTAACAGTAAGGTCTCTGAACATCAGCGAAGGTCACAGAGGTGGCATGAACGTCCCATTTACAGGTGTTCGAAGAGATGACCATTGGTGTCAATGCAGAACTGCAATCTTCTTATCACGGATTGAGTGGCATTTCTTATCACTTTGGCACTTATTGAAGCACATGCTCTTACAATTCTCTCTCATATATAGTGAAAATAGGAAATAATTACCAAACACGGCGTATCTGTCTAATGTGCCATTGATATGTAAATAACATTAGACGGTTTCTTAATACAATACTAATAGGAATGGTAAGACTAGTATCGTCGAATCAAGCAAATGTGAATGATGTATTCCTTCAAAGAACAAGTCGTTATGCTTCTCATTTACTGAGAATGCCAACGAAATTCAGTGAGAGCTAGACACTTAATATGCTAAAAGATATCTTCAACATACTCACCCTACACCTCATACATTTAAATATGTGTAAGATAAATTGAGAACAACTGGATCTTTAACGCATCGGAAACATATCGGGCAAAGGAAAGTTAGTAGCGAGGAAGTGGAAATTGTTACTCTTGGTACTGTGGTTTGAGATCCTTGTGTCACTTCGTGTCAAAGACATTGTTTATAAAGACGTTCCAATTAAACTTGAAGATACACGAGAGAGGATTGTCAGAGCATGTGCTTTGATAAGTGCCGAAGTGATAAGGAATACCACTCAATCCATGATAATAAGATTGCAGCGCTGCATTGATACCAATGGTCATCACTTCGAACACCTTCTGTAAATGGACGTTCATTAACCGCTATCAGAAAATAAGTGCCAAACTATAGTATCCCATTTAAAAAAAGAAAGGGGGTTGACCTTCATATCTCTGAAGTGACCCCACCTAGCAACAAAAAACCAATGTCCCATTATGGCCCCTGTTGTCCCATGCAACTTTTGTCCCATGCAACTTTTCAACTCCTATCATAATTCCAGAATTATTCTTGGTGGCAATAGTTAGTTGTAATGGATAGGATAAGCTCTTCACGTGCAGAAGGTTGTAGAGTCAAATCTCAGCAGATGCTTTCCATTTTCTATTTTTAAATCTTTCCATTTTCTATTTTTAAATATTTATTGAAATGACTTTGATCATTATTTTTCTTCAATTAATTGGTTTTAAATGTAATTTTTTTTATTCCTATGTCACATCTTTTTAGTCATTATATGAATGTTTACATTTGTCTCGTTTTTCTCTTTATATGATTCTTTTTCCACTTGGAATTTTTGTGAATGTGAATCTGATTATGTTTATCTATTATAATATTTAAATATTTGAAAATTCTGATCCATCAGTTAAAAAACAAAAGATGATATAATCTGTTTATATTCACTGTGCAATGGTGTCAAAAAAAGTATTTCTCATTACAAGATGCCAGATGTTCTTTCTTTTGGTAATTGTCATACAGACATTTAAAACATAGCCTAAATTCCCCTTGCACTATAGATGAAACAAAACAGGTGACGATTTAAGTGAAAAAAGGAATTACAAGTAAAGTTAAATGAGGAATAGAAGTAATGGATGCAACAGCGTCAACGAAAAAATAGGAAGTCAAAACAGAAGAAATTAGATCGAAACTAATACATAAATTAATTGAAATCACATAAAGAAAGACTTCAAGCACAAAAAAATAATAGGAAAAAAATGAGAGCATATGAAGATGTTGTGATAACTAAAATATGACAAAGGAATAGAAATTAAAAAAATTACATTTCAACCAATTAATTGAATAAAAATAATGATTAAGGTCATTTTGATAAAAAGTTAAAAATAAGAAAAGATAATTAAAGTACCGGACCAGATTCAAACCTGTGACCTCACGCATGTGAAGCCACACCCTATCTGTGACACGTGCAACCCTCCGATGTCACATTCCATTTTTAATGCTGTTGAGCACCACGTGAAATTCTGAAGTTTTTTCCATCAGTTACTCTCAAATGAGGGCACACCAGGATGAATGGCTGCAGGGTGTAATACGTAGGACTAACCGACATTACTGTATGGCCGGTTTCAGAAACTCGATCCCACCACTGGAGACCTCTCCTTGTCAGTTCTGGTTTCAAGAACATTTTTAGCATATGAATGTATCGAGGCACAGTAACAGGGACTGCGGCCCCATACTGTCGGAAAAAATACAGTCCAAGTGTGACGGATACTGATGAGTAAAGTGTGAATGCTCAGGAGCACAGTAAAGCAGGTTTTGTTTACAGATGGTCCCATTTGCTTGAAAATGAGCTTCATCGCTCATCGGTAAAATCACTTGCATTCTGCAGACTCTCTCGGTACTTCGGCTAGAGTGGACGACTTCTGCTGTATCCCTTTGTCATCCCTGTTTGCGAGGACTGGCCCCTGGACATCAAAAATGACCTCTGTGTACTCACTTTAAACTCTCCAGTGAGTTCTGCGACATCATCTCCGAACTCACTGTCTGTGTGTTCGAAGGCTCAACTCGCGAGCTTCCGCCACTGCCCATTTGTCGCTTAAGTCTGTTGTCGGGACCAAATGGATTCGTCCCGCGTCGAAAGGAGAGCGAGTACTTGAGTTTGAAAGTATAACCACAGACTCACGGCACCCCTGCTATACGTACAACCATTTTGACAGACTCTAAATTAGTAATTCATTTATTTTATTTTTATGATTTTGGGTTTATAGCCATTCTCAGTTGCAAATGGACGAGCCTAAATGACATAAGCAACCATTGAGCATGACAGTTATTATAGGTCAGTATAATAACTGATCAGTTAGCAGTGAATATTGTTCTGTTTATGAACACACATATATGGATGGATTTATGTATCTCACACACACACACACACACACACAAAGAAGCGTGTGTTTGTGTGTGCATGCATGAAAAACTTTTTCGTGCATGTCTATTCAGAGATTCTGTAACAATTACAAGTGCAATCTGTGAATGATGACTGATTATTAAAATAAATTTATAACAGTTTTCAAAAAATGTACAGTTAATAACAGTTTTCGAAAAATGTACAGAAATGAATGATAAGTGATGCAACTCACTGTTAGCCCATAAATACAAGTTGTCATGACGAAACGAATACAGAAATAGTTTGCTTTTTAGTCACAGAGATATAACATTGAAGTCTCTCTGTGCCCAGTTACTGTTTTGACACTGCACATTTTCTCACAGTGGAGACGGAATGAACGAGAATGCAACTGTCTTGTTCGCATTGAATGAAATTTGTGAGTTTTTCGGCTGAAGCGTGGACTGTAACGTGAAACTTATTGGAGATGTCACTCCTCCTCTATTGGAACACTTTTGTAGTGGTGTACACTACATCAATTGATTTTTGTCTTGCACCTTCCACAGTCTCACAAAAAGCAGCCTTTTTAAAGGCCACCCGATTCTGACAATCGGCCATCCCACCTCGCGAGTGCTACTTCGCACCAGTGAGATCGAGTACTCGACTTCTGCACTAGGATTATTTTCAGTGACATCAAAATCCATAGTTTCTGACTTCGTATAAACCCAGACACGGAAAAAAAGAAGCTCAATCAGTTATATTTTCCTCTCTAGTATGTTTATTTTACTACTAGCTTTAAGATCTTACTAATATTTAAATAAAGTAAAGTAAAACTGACTTGTATACTTTGCATAGCCTAATATACAATTCAGGGTAACAGTGTGGTCAAAGCCAGGAGCATATATTTTTGCTGAAGCACAGTAATTGGGAGTGAAACACTCAGCACTTTCCCACTTCAACGAAGAGATCGTCAAGTTGCTATGAATCGGAATCTCTAGCTGCAATGACAGTTCCGAATAGTACCTGCACTTGTCGTACAGTATACAGGGTATATCAAAAAGAATCATCCTATTTGGCACTACTGTATTTCTGAAAATAATAAAGATATACATTGAATTTTGTTTTTTGACGACCTCAAAAGTTTTTTTGTTTATATCTTTTCTAGGTGTTCAATACGCTCCCCTTGAGATTCACGGCATGTCAGTACAGTATTCAAATTGCTCCCACACATTCAGTGACCATGTCGAGTAATGGCTTCCACAGCTGCTGTTATGCAATCTCTCATTTCACTCACTGTTGTTGGTTATGGAGGCACATAAAGAAAGTCTTTTTTATAAATCCTCATAAGAAATAATTGCGTGCCATCAGGATTGGTTACGTTGGAGTCCAGTAATGTAAGGCCAAATGGTTTGGTCCAATGCAGCCGATCCGTCGTTCACTAATCCTTTGACTTAAAAATTCCCACACTTCCAGATGCCAGTGTGGAGATGGCCCATCCTGTTGGTAAATGAAGTCATTCGAATCAGTCTCCGACTGCGGGGAAAGAAAGTTCTTAAGCATATTAAGATATGTGCTTCCTGTAACACTGTTCTCAGAAAAGAAAAATGGACCGTACACCTTTTCCTGCTAAGCTGCAAAACACACATCAAATTTTGGAGAGTCCCTTCTGTGTTGTACAACTTCATGTGGTTGTTCCATACTCCATATTCTCACGTTATGACGGTTCACCATTCCATTTAAATCGAATGTTGCCTCGTCACTAAACACTAAGTGTGGAAGAAAACAGTCATTCTCCATCTTGCCAGTAATGAAATTACAGAACTCCACACGTTGTTGTTTGTTACCTACACGAAGAGCTTGCATTGCAGTAGCTGCATTTTATGTGATTTCATGAGTAAACGTCAAGCAACATGTGCGAGACTGACATTGAGAGCATGTTGAGATGTCGATGTGCACATTCAATGGATTTCAGTTCACTCCTCGTGAAACTACGTTGATGCATTCAACGTCTATGTTAGACGCTCAGGGACTCTGATCTGTCTTTACACAAACAACCTGTTTCTTGGAATTGTTCATGCCATCATCTAATTCTCTGTATTACTGACACGCACTGCGCCAAATGTAGAACTTAAAATGCTTTTTGTTGTTCCGACACCATTTTTACTAGAACTGAAGTGGGCGCACACTGACGACCTAGCAGGAACAGTGTAAAACTTGAGAGATTGTTCTTTCCAACAGTACATTGTTCATGCACATATCTCAATTAACATTATAGTTTGATTTTTTAAAATCTGATGATTCTTTTTGATGCACCCTGTAGTACTACCTGAGCCTCGAATCGCAGCTGCTTGCAGTAGTCTGCATTTGTGGCAATATCCTTATAGAGAGAAATGAGGATCATTTATAGGAATAGAATTACTATTATATCTTGCCTCAGTGGTTTTGTAAATGTTGACTAAGTTCTTAGATGGACTTAACATTCATAAAATTTAGGAAATACAATTTTGTAATAAATTATGTGCCCAAAGATTTTTTAAAATAAACTAAAACAGTCCATCAAACAATGAAACTCCTGGATGGAATATAACAGTATTATGAAAAGGAAGGTTTCTACGCATGCCGAGTTGTAAATAGGCACAATAAAAAGACTGTCACAAATAACCTTTCGCCCTGCGAGATCTTCGTCTGTTAGTAAAACAATCCATGTTAGGTACTGGAACCTTTCTTTAAAGAATTGTTCCATCTGGAAATTTGGCTTGATTTTTTTTCCCTCCCTATCAGGAATAACTGAGATTGACAATTTTTTGAAAATGGCAGCTACTTGTGCCAACAGGTCTTCAATAACAAAAACTGGCAACAAATAATCAAATTATTTAAAAAAATTAATAATGTGTACATATAAATAATCTACCACTTGCGGAATATTTAAGATTGGGATCATTTATTAACTGTCTTTCAGAACAGATTTGGTTTTTTGCATATAAAATCATTTAAATCAAAGCTCGGTTCGTGAACCACATTTACATTTAAAGACAATTCCAACACATTGCACAATACCCCGGTTCAAAATTATTCTTCTCAGTATGAAAAAGTACATGTATGATAATTACTGGTTGGTTCTGATTGATTATACGTCCCTGTGTTCGCTCATCAGTATTTCACAAAATTACCAGCAGAACACAGCGCATTGCCTTATCAGAACCAGTGAGCCACCAGCAGAAGCCAGGTGAGCCCGGGGCAAGACGTTATTCTGTCTTTAACAATGTGTGTGTGTGTGTTGTGTGTGTGTGTGTTGTGACTGTCTCTCCTTACAGCTCACAATTCTGTCATTGGCCTGTTATGACTGGTTTATCAAAGCTCCATATTCAGCTCTTTTTGTTAGCAGTTATGTTAAGTAAACAAATCATAGAGGGGATAATTTCAATGGTTAAGGAACCTGTCTACATTTGATTAGTTCTTATAAAGCATGTGTAGAGCCCATTTATATAGATTTTGGCATCAAGCCTTTGAACAACAAAGAGATCCTTTGATAGTGTACCTAGCAAGTGAGGCTACCGCTGTGGGCACAAAACGGGACACAGTGACGGGTGCAGTTTGTAGTTGACCAGATGAATGCTCGTGCTGTGATGTTGGGCAGCTTCACTAAAAGTAGCCATCAGTTGTTCGGTACCACTGCTGCAGTTGACACTAGGATAGCTCCAACTGGCATCATGCTGCATAATGAGAAGTTGAAGATTATTATGTATGTTGCTCAGCACCAGCACCAGAATCATTTTAGTATGCTGCGACACGTCGAGGAGGACAGCAACATAATCAGTTTCGCATTTCTCTTGTAGCCATGTGGCAAACACTGACCTGTCCTACCTTCTAGGCTTAGTAAACATACTACTGTCACAGCACGAGTGCCACACTGACGCCTCACAGTGTGCATTCAGCGGCCGAGGCGGCTCTCCAGAGCTGACAGCCAGACCTGGGCACAGGTTGATCGTGAAAGCTGCGACTGCCAGCTGCTGCGCGAACATCCCGTGAGGTGCTGACTTAGGTGACGGCATTGGAGCAGTACTGGTGATCGCGTTAAAGGTCTGTCCCACAAGCACAGAATGGCTACTAAGAAGTGCGATGCGTCAGTCGGGGTAATCGAGATCTAGTGTCACCGTCAGTGCCACAGCGAGCATCGGACACAGTATAGGACAGTACGGCAGTAATTGGCTTCCATTTCCTCAGTATATGTGTGCAATAGGCCAGCAACTTCAGTACAAAACTTATTTTGCTACACCCAAACAGTACAGTGGTGGTGTAACTTAAAAGGCACACCACATGAAATATGCCAGGCTCCAGAGAGTAGCGTATTGTTGTGTGTGCAGTAAACATCATCTAAGCACAGGGGCTTCCCAGACACACCGTGACCAAACAACAAACCGCGCTGCTGCTGTGGTCGCAGGTTCGAATCCTGCCTCGGGCGTGGATGTGTGTGATGTCATTCGGTTAGTTGGGTTCAAGTAGTTTTAAGTCTACGGGACTGATGACCTCAGATGTTACGTCCCATAGTGCTTAGAGCCACTTGAACCAAACAACTAAATAATAATGCAGTCAACAAGACAACATGGTCGCACACAATGCTGGGCCTTCCAGCCACATTTCCTTCTCCCCTCTGTTCAGCCAACGCCTGGAATATGTGCTGCACGTTCCCCCTTACAAACATGCAGCAACGGTGTGTATTTTTGGCTCACTTCAGTGCATGCTGCAGGAGCGGGTGCCAAATCTATGTCCTTCTGTCTTCCTTGAAATCGTCTATGGGTTTACCAGAGGCCACTCAGTGAATCCCACCACGTTTTCCTCTACTAGGGTACAGCAGATTTCATTTCCTAACCCATCTGTTGGAGTCTGATGTATCTCCCACAACGTCAATATTGATAAGATATTTTTGCTAGTCATCCGCATTAACTTACATTTCTCTACATTCGTAGCAAGCTGCTGTACACGTCCCCCCCCCCTCCCCCCATCAGTTTTCTGACTCTAGCACCTGCAACCTACGTGCTCAGTTATTTTCTGGCTGTTTTTCAATCTGTCTCTTCCTCTACAGTGTTAGCTCTGTTTAGCTCTCTAGCACAATGGAAGTTTTAATAGATGTCCTATCATCCTATCCCTTGCTCTTATCAATATTTTCCATATATTCCTTACCTTGCCAATTCTGTGGAGAGTTCATCTCATTTATTACCTTACCAGTCCACCTAATTTTCAACGTTCTTTGTAGCACCACAACTCAAATGCTTCCATTCCTCTTTCCCAGTTTTCCCATAGTTCATGTCTCACTACTTTAAAATGTTGTGCTCCAAACGAACAATTCCACCAATTTCTTCCTCACATTAACGCCCGTGTTTGATACTAGTAGACTTCTCTCGACCAGAAATGCCATTTTACCTGTGGTACTCTGTTTCTTGATGTACTCCTTGCTCCCTCTGTTGGCGGTTGTTTTGCTGCGTAGGTAGCAGGACTTCATTTACTTTGTGGTCATCAATCGTGAAGTTAAATTCATCACTGTTCTCATTTTTGCTACTTCCCATTACGTTTGTCTTCCTTTGATTTAATCTCAGTCCATATTCTGCATTCATTAGCCTGTTCATTCCATTCAGCATGCCGTGTAATTCTTCCTAACTTTCACTGAGGACAGCTATGTCATCAGTGGATCTTATCATTGATATCGTTTCATCTTGAGTTTCAATTCCACTCTTGAACCTTCCATTTATCGCCGTCATTGCTTCTTTGGTGTATAGATTGAACAGTAGGGGAAAACGACTACGTCCCTGTCTTCCACACTTTTTAATCTGAGCACTCTGTTCTTGGTCTTCCAGTCTCATTGTTCCCTCTTGGCTCTTGTACATTTTGAATGTTATGTGTGTTCTTACAGCTTACCCTTAATTTTCTGAGAGTTTCATACATCTTTACAAGTTAACACTGTTGAACACATTTTCCAGGTTGACAGATCCTATGAACGTCCTTTGATTTTTCTTCAGTTGTGCTTCCATTATCAACAGTGACGTCACAACTGCTTCTAGTGCTTTTACCTTCCCCAAAGTCAAATCAATTGACGCTTAACACAAGTTCAATTTTCTTTTCCATTCTTCTGTATATTATTCTTGTCAGCAACTTGGATGCATAAGCTATTAAGCTGATGATGTGATAATTATCGCACTTGTCAACTGTTGCAATCTTTAGAATGGTGTGGATAATCTTTTTCTGAAAGTCAGTTGGTATATTGCCAGACTCACATTCTACACACTAATGTGAATAGTTACTTTGTTATCACTTCTCCCAATCATTTTACAAAATCTTATGGAATGTTGTATCTCCCTTTTGCCTTATTTGATATTAAATTTTCTGAAGCTCTGATTCTCATTCTAATACTAGACCACATATCTTCTCCATATCGACTCCTGTTTCTCCTTCTATTACGACATTAGCCAAGTCTTCCCCATCATACAGGCATTTCCTACTAACTGCGCTCTTCTGTGCATTTAACAGTTGCAGTCTTAATGTTACCTTCTGTGCTTTTAATTTCACCAAAGTTTGTTCGACTTTTCTATATTTTGAGTGCTCCCAACAACCATTGCCTTTCAGATTTCTTCTCTTCTTTGTGGTCATATTGCCTTAGCTTCTGTGCGCTTCCTATTTCTCATTTTTAAGTGACTTGTACATCTGTATTTCTGAATTTCCCTGAGCATTTATGTACTTTCTTCATACATCAACTGAAGATTTCTTCTGTTGCCCACAGTTTCTTTGCAATTAGCTGCTTTCTACCTTTCCAGCCTCTGTGATTATTTGAAGAGATCTCCATTCCTCTTCAACTATGCTACCTCCTGAACTGTTCATTATGGTAGTATCTATAACCACAGAGACTCTTCATCACTTAGTACTACTATATCCCACTTCTTTGCACACCGATTCTTCCTGACTAAGTCTCTTAAACTTCAGCCTACTCATCACTACTAAATTGTGATCTGCATCCGTATCTGCTTCTGTGTACACCTTACAGTCCAGTATTTGATTTCTGAATCTCTGCCTAAAGATGACGATGGTATGTAACTGAAATCTTCACATATCTCGCATCCTTTTCCAAGTGTACCCCATCCTCTTGTGAGTCTCAAAGAGAGTATTCGCTATTGCTAGCTGAAGTTTATTGTACATCTCAACTAGTCATTCTTCTCTCTCATTCCTAGTACCAAGTCTGTCTTCTCCTGTAACCCTTTCTTTTACTCTTTCCCCTACAACTGCATTTTTGTCCCCCCCCCCTGACTATTAGATTTTCATCTCCCTTTACATACTGGATTAAGTGTTGAGTATCATCATATAGTTTTTCTACATGTTCATTGTCAACTTGTGATGTCGGCATGTATACCTGAATTCTCATTGTTTGTGCTGTTGTTGGTTTCCTGTCTGTTGAGAAGAACCCTGTCACCGAACTGTTCACAGTAGCTCACTGTCTGCCCCACCTTCCTACTCATAATGAATCCTCCTCCTGTTCCGCCATTTTCTGCTGCTGTGGGTATAACCCTATTCTCTTCTGGCCAGAAGTCCTTGCCTTCCTTCCATTTCCCTTCAGTGACCACCACCGTTCCAGATCGAGCCTTAGCATTTCCCTTTTGTTATTATCTGGCTTTCCTACTGCATTCAAACTCCTTACGTTCAACGTCTCGACTCGTATAATGTCATCCTTTTGTTGGTCATTCAATCTTTTTCTCATGGTCACGTCACTCCTGGCAGTCTCCCCCAGGTATCCAAATACGCACTAGTCAGGAATCTCTTGCCAAGATCATCATGATATTTTGTCAGTTACCGGCCACATCTCCTGTTGATGCACTTCGTGTGTCTAATGCAGTGGTTTCCATTGTCTTCTGCATCCTCATGCCTTTGATCATTGCCGATTCATCTGCCTTAAGTGGAAGCTTCCAAACTCAATGGTAAGAGAGTTCCCTGAACCTGTCTGCTCCTCCACCCACTTTTGACAAAGCTGTTGACTGAGTAATGGTGACGTCTTATGCTGGAAGTCTTAGGCTGCCAACGCTGACGATTTTTATTCAAAATGTAAGCAGTGGCAGGCTTTGAACCCAGCACCGAGGACATTTTTGATTGCTAATTAAAGACGATACTGATAGACCATGAAGTCCAAAGAGCAGGGTATGATTTCCAGTCAGATACCCCCCAGGGGGCTCACATTTCTTTCGTGAGTACGTGCATGGTGAGCACGGGGTGCCAAGCTAGTGCAGCCATCTTCTTTCCAGGGCTGCATTTCCTTCCCCTTCCCCTCCTTTCCTCTCCTTGCTCCTTCCCCTTTGCCCGCTCCTCTCCCTCTCTTGGTGTCCTTGTTTGTTGGCCCCGCTATCCTCCTGGTTATGTTGGTTTTGTAATTTGGCTTTGTTGCATAATCACCTCATCCTTTTGGCATTCCCTGGTTCCCCCCTGGCGATTGACCTCCATTCTGTAGTGTGAGCCATTTGGGTAAGAACACCTTACCTAGTGTCTCCTATGTGTGCCCTGCTAGTTCATTCCACCTGTTCTTTCATGTCGTCCTCTGATGCTAGGGTGCATAGCCTGCACGGTAGCCGGCCCGTGTGGTGGCGTCGCTAGTACCCTTTTGTTTGAGCTCCCTGAACACACAGGGATCACGCATCTGATACCTGAGCTGTGACCACCTCAGGTAAGCCTAGCAGTGGTAGCTTGTCGTCCTGGAGAATCAGAACTCCAGGGAATGGCCACCGTGCCAGACAGCCCTTGCTGTGGCTGGGTGGTGCACGTGAGGAGAGCCCCTGATTGGAGTGGGTGGTATCAGGGCGGACAGTATCCAAATGAAATACATATGGGTCCAGAACTCAGGCCGTTCTTCTGCGGCCATCTCTCTGCATGGAACTGATTATTTTAGTGCTGCTTCTCCTGTCCCTTGGGCGTTCTCTTCCTTGGCTACACCCTGGGAGGAGGGTCAGGCCCGTCGGCTAGGGGCAAAACCTTTTCCCCGCTATCTGGTTTGCACCAGGACTGATAGGGATACTTTCAGCAATGCCAAACCTTTATTTTTTGTGGAACATGGAAGACAAGCTTGGCGAAGTGGACTCCCTGAGCAAGATGCGGTCGGGTTCGTTGCTGAACAAAACTGCTTCAGCTGCCCAGTCTGCGGCCCTTCGTGCCTGTAACCATCTTGGCACAATTCCTGTGTTCATTAGCCCCCACCAGTCTCTAAATATGGTACAAGGTGTGATTTTTCACAGGGACCTCATCCTTCAAACTGATGAGGAACTTCGGGACAATATCAGAAGGCAGGGTGTTCACTTTGTTCGGCGTGTTCAGAAGGGTCCTAAGACAATCGTGCGTTCCCTCTCCTGTGCGTGTTAATTATCATGGCAATCATTCTCCACGTTCACCAGATTGCGCAGTATATAAGAAGGAAAAAAAGATACAGGAGTATAAGTCCCTTGATCTCTTAACCTACACTGAGGCTCGTAAGTAGTATGCATGTCTTCACCCTGTGTCGATGACTAGTTCGCTTTAATTTCATCTTCACCCCTTCCTCCCCCCTTCCTTACCCCAGTCCCAAACCCCTGTCCTACCCCACTCCCCTGCGGCTGCCACACCCTCTCCTCCGGGCGCTGCTCCTCCTCCCCAGCCGGAGAAGTGACCCACTTCTTCGCCGTCTGCCGGTCAAGGGCACCCCTCCCGGGATATCCCTTTCTGGCACCTTCCAGGCCAAAATTCTGCTGCCACGCGACGACCGCGAGAACCACGGTCTGTCGGTCCCCAGGTTGCCTGATCTCTTTCTGTTCCCGATCTTGCTGCAGCTGGCTCCTTTATGCCACACAGCCCTCCTTGATCTCAAACAGAAAAGAAGTCCCAGGACAAGAAGCCTCAGATGTCACCAGAGGTCCCATCTTTAGCTTCGCAACCCAATTCTGACTTGTTGTTCACGGATGTCGCCCCCTCCTTGTCGGTGACGGTTGGTGACTGGCTTTAGCATGTTCAACCCCCATTTGAATCATTGTTCTATGGTTATCCAATGAAATTGTAATGGGTATTACCATTACCTACCGGTGTTGAAACCTCTTATTTCGTCTTACTCTGCAGCTTGTTTGGTTCTACAGGAATATCATTTTACTGATGATCACTCACTGATTCCCTGTGGGTTACGTGTTTTCTGTCGAAATCGGGTCGGCCCCTTGTGGGCCACTGGTGGAGTTTGTACATTGGTCCGTACAGATGTTGCTAGCACGTGGATTCCTCTTCAAACTGCATTGGAAGCGGTTGCTGTTAGGTTCCACCTGGACTGAGAGGTCACGGTTTGCAATCTTTATCTCCCTCCTGACAGGACACCTACACCTGCTGGCATAACAGCCCTTCTTCTGCAACTTGTTCCTCCCTTCCTCCTTTTGGGGCAGTGCATTTACATCCAGACGAGGTCTTCTCATAGAGCAGTTTCTTGCAGACCACGACTTGTACCTCCTTAAAGATGGCTCCCCTATTCATTTCAGTGCCAGTCGTGGTACCTTTTCTGCCATCGATCTTTCTTTTCCTTCTCCCTCCCTCTTCCCTTCATTACACTGGTCATCACACGACGACCTTTGTGATTGTGACCATTTCCCATTGATTCTTTCACTCCCTTCCCACTCCCCGATGGGAAGGCTACCTCGTTGGTCTTTCCAACGCGCCGACTGGCATCGATACACTGCACAGGTTGTGTTTTCTCCCTCTTTGTCGGGTTGTATTGATGACGTCCTACGTGACGTGTCTGACGCGATTGTTCGCACTGCTAGCCATTTGTTTGCAGTAATTTTTGAACTTCGCAAGGCTTATGACACGGCTTGACGCCATCACATCTTCCTTACAGTTCATCCGTGGCGTCCACTGTTGTTCCTGTTGTATTGGTCGTTTAGTGTTTGGGTTGGTACTGTTCTTAGTTCTCCACAGACCCAGGAGACTGGCTTCCCACAGGGTTCTGTATTCTTCTTTTCCTCATTGCTATCGATAGACTTGTGGCCTCTGTCGGTCCTTAGGTCGCCCCTGCTCTGTATGTGTATGATTTCTGCATTTGGGTTAGTTCCTCTTCGATGGCCTCTGCAGAGCAGCAGCTCCAGGGAGCTATCCGGCATGCCTCTGCATGGACCCTCTCACACAGGTTTCAATTCTCTCCTTTAAAATCGTGGGTGGTCTACTTCTGTCACCTTACTACGATCCACCCCATCCGGAGCTCTATCTCGATGCACAAAGATTACCTGTGGTCCCACAGTTTCGTTTTCCGGGTCGTCTTTTCGACAACAAGCTCACTTGGCTGCCTCATATCAGACTTCTGAAGGTATGATGTTTCTGTAAACTCAGTTCTTCGCTTCCTTGCCCACAACTCTTGGGGAGTGGAAAGCTCCATCCTTCTCCGCCTTTATCGTGTTCTAGTGCTGTCTCACTTGGACTATGTTGTCAAGTTTATGGTTCGGCTGCTCCTTCCACACTGTGCCTGCAGGATCCGGTCCACCATTGCAGTATCCTTTTGGCCATTGGTGCCTTCCCTACTAGCCCAGTTCATAGCCTCCTGTTTGAAGCTGGGATCCCCCCACCCCCCACCCCCCTCTGTTTGGTGGTCCCTGCTTCTGGTTTCTTATGCAATCGCTGTCTGTTCCTCTCCCTCTCATCCTACCTTTTCTATCCTGTTCCCAGACCATGGATGTCGCCCATCTGATTCCCGCTCTCGGGCAGGTTTACCTGTTGGGATCCACCTTGCGTCTATTCAGCTTCCTTCTTTGTCCTGTTTCCCATGCTCCCTTCCCACCACCCCCTCTTGGTTATTTCTTCTGCCCCGAATTCGGATGGATCTCCGCAGAGGTCCAAAAGAGTCCATCCCCCCGATGGTGTTCCGTTGCTTTTTCCGCCAAATTTTATGGGAGTTTTGGGATGTTGCTCTTTTCTTTTTTTTTTTTTTTTTTTTTTGCACCGATGGCTCTAAATTTGTTGATCATGTGGGATATGCCTTCATGTCCTCTGTTGGCACAGAAAATCATCTGCTGCCACCTACATGTGGGCTATTTACTGTGAAATTGATGACAATTTCCCAGGCCCTTACCTTTATTAAAAAGTCCCAACACAACCGCATTTTGTTGTGTACGGTCTCAATGAGTGGCCTTGTGGCTGTTGACCAGAGTTTTTCCCGCCATCCCTTGGTCTCGGCCATCCATGACCATCTTGCTGATCTTCATTGTGCTGCTTGTTCCGTTGACTTCCTTACGGTCCCTGGTGATGTGGGTATCCCAGGTAATGAGCTTGCTGGTCGTTTGTCTGAGGGAGCAGTCACTCCCCCCCCCCCCTTCCATTCTCTGTAACTCCTCCTGCAGCGGATTTACGGTTTCACATCGAATCCAACTTCGCACAATCATGGGCCAACTCTTGGGTGGCTACCTCCCTGTCTAATAAACTTCGTGCAATTAAGGTGACACTTGGCCTGTGGCATTCTTCCCTTCGTCTCTCCCGAAAGGACTTAACCACACTGTGTTGTCTCTGCATCGGCCATACCAGACTGACAAACGGTTTACTTTTGCGTAATGAGCCACCCTCACTTTGTGGTCGTGGAGCCTTCCACTGAGTAACCCACATTTTGGTGGAATGCCCCCTTCTTTTGGCTCTGCGTACTAAGTACAGATTTCCCCGCACTTTACCTTTAATGTTGACTGAGGATTTCTGGATAGTCGAACTGGTTCTCAGTTTCCTCCAGGAAAGTGGTTTGTATTCTAAATTTTAAGGTTTTTAACCTCACTTTGGTGTTGGGGCATGGCGGTGAGGGTTGGGGTATCTCCCACTGTAAGCTGTGTCTGGAGATTCCTGACTCCCCTCCTTGGCCAAGATCCTTTTTTCTTCCCCCTTTTACTCTGTTTTTTTCACTTTTTAGAATTTGTTAGTCTCCTTTTGCGATATGCACTTCTACATTCTAGCGGTTGGACGCTTTTAAATAGCAGGTGGTCTTGCCCCTACTGCTTCAGAGGTGGGATATTTCCTGCCTCTAGCATAGCCATGGGGTCGCTCTCTTGCTGACTTTGCTCTTTTTGACATGACTGCTGTTTTACATTTTTTAGCCTTTTCCCTTCTGTTCTGACTTTTATGAGATGTCAAACTGTCTGAATGGACCACATTTGAAACAAGGGACTGATGACCTTGCTGTTTGGTCCCTTCAACCCTAATCAACCAATAACCATCCAGTCAGATATCCAGTACAGAAGATGCTGTGAGCGGAGACAGTAATTCAGTCAGCACAGTACCGTGGTCACACACAATGCTGGGCCTTACAATCACATTCTCGTCTCTGTTCAGCCATCACCCAGATTATGGGCCATGGTTTCCTTTCTACAAAACACACAGGTATGGTGTGCTCTAGTTACCTCACTGTACTGGATGCTGGAGGGGCAGGTGTCAAATGTCTACCCTTCTGCCACGGCTGCAATTCTCTCCGGCATTATCGGGGACCACTCCAGTGAATCGCACCAGTTTCCTTGCACTGGGGTGTGGCAGATTACATTTCCTATCTGTCTAATTTTGTTTCTAGCATGTTCCACACCGTCAGTATTGGTGTGACGCTTAGATCCAAGTATTATTTGTTACCCTCTGTCTCTCAGATTCAAATGCTTCATATTAAGTCTTTCTTTTCTTTTTGGAGTTTCTTGAATGTGTTACACTACTGGTAACACAACAATTTATAAACATTGTTCGTGAAACAATATTGCCTATCCTGTGTAATCCATTTTTTCTTCTAGTAGTAGCCTGTACTGGAATCTTCTGTCTGTTCTGTCCAGCTTAATTTAACATGAAAATTGATGTTTGAGGAAGAAGTACATCACCTCTGCTATCAAGAGACATTACATGCGTATATGGTTCTGTCTGCTTTAGTCAGAAGCAAATTTTGAAACAACTCTTCTGTAAGTTTTACAGTATAGCTGTATCTGTGACAGGCTTCATGTGATTTTCATTGCATGAGGTTCGTTCAATAAGTAATGCCTTAAATTTTTTAAAATGCTATTAACATATTGGTCCCTCCCATTTGACGTTTCAAACCGTTCTCGCAGATGGCAGAGCAGTAGTACAGCGTCAAAATGGCGTCTACACATGAGTTCCATTACAAGCAGTAAGCTGTTACTGAGTTTTTGTGCGCAGGAAAAGAAATCGTGGTGAACATCCATAAACGTTTGTGTTCAGTGCGTGGCAATGCTGCAGTTGATAGCACAGTTGGGCAACGGGTGGTGAAAGTTGCACACTCAGGAAATGCAGAGACAAGCTCCACGATCAGCCAAACTTGGGACGTCCTGCCACAGCCACTGCTCCAGACATGCTGAATCGTGTGGATGCCATTATTCGTGCCGACCGGTGCATCAAAACTTGACAATCAGTTGTCGGTCAGCATTGGAAGTGCGTCTGCAATGATCAGGGCTGTCGGCTATTCAGATAGTGGTGTTCACGATGGATTCAATTAATGCTCACTGCGGGCTACACGATTCAAAGAAGGGCCATTTCATCTGAACTATTAGAGCGTTTTGAGACCGACGGAGACGCCTTTCTCTCACGGATTGTTACGGGGGACGAAAGCTGCGAGCACCACTTTGTGGCAGAAACAAAAAGGCAGTCCATGGAGTGGCGTCGCCATCATTCGTGACAAAAGGAGAAATTAGAGACGAACCCCCCTGCCGGAAAAGTCACGGTGACAGTCTTCTGGGATTGTGATGGCGTCATTTCTGTGGGTGTGATGGGAAGAGGGTCAACCGTCAATTCAGGGCCATATCAGAAGACTCACACGAGAACCGTTACCGACGCGTTCAATCGGACAAGAATGCAGCAGAAATCTTGCTCTATTACGATAATGCACGCCCACACACAAGTCCAAGAGCCCGGGTACGCATTGCCCCATCCACGCTACAGTCCGGACCTGGCACCCTCGGACTTCCATCTCTTTGGGCCGCTTAAAGATTTTCTACGGGGAACGCACTTTGAAGAGGACGAGTGTGTCAGTCTTACAGTGGACACAAGCAAGATGTGTCGATGTAAGTCACCAAATTCTGACGTTATGAGGGAAAAAAGTGGGGCATTACTTAATGAACGACCCTCGCAAATTGATAACTGAACTTGGCCGATTGTTTCCCCTATCTCCCCCCTGTTAGTGATACTCAGCTTCCATACATTAGGTTCCAAATAACCTCACAGGCAAGTCACAGCTAGCTGACTTGAACTGCTTCCAAAATTCTGCCCGGCAGTTGTCCTGTCAGTGCAGCACAGTCGTCGTCCCCTACGTTCGGCTGTGGTTTGCCCCCCACTCTGAACAGCCGCCCCCTGTTTGCAGCGCGGGCCGTGGCTCCAGCAGTCCCAGCCCTGCCACTCGGCCACTCGGCGACCCCGGCCGCTCTCCTGCCGCGGCTGCCCGCCACACTCCGCCGCCTCCAGATGACGCGGCCGTCTCTCGCCTGCGGTGAGTCCTGCCGACTTGTACACATGTTACACTAAAAACATCTGATTTAAGCATTTTCGAAATTTTCGATAAAGCTGAGCTTACAGTTGTCAGGAAAAATTATTTCCTCATTTAATAGGTGTGTTTAATGTAACAGCTGCTGTTGATGGTGTTTACATATGTTAGAAATTAGTTCCGAAGGAAGTGGGTTCGGAGCCACGGTGTCAGTGCATTGCTATTCACCGAAACCTACACGTCACGTGAATGAGTATACAGCTGTGTCGAAGTTCTCACACGGAACCTCTTGAGTGCGAGATCACAAATTCAATCTTCAGTGAGGCTCATTGGATAGTATTAACAGTTGTGATGGGGATAAATATTAGCTGCTAATGTTTGATGATCTTCATGAGGAGGGCTACAGAAAGTGAGTGTCGAAGACGTACAGATATAAACCTCCTATGAGACACACGTATTACACTTAACAAAATGGACATTGTCGACATTAGAGAAATGTTCAGGACAGATAATTAACTTGATCAACGAGCACCAAATGAAAAACAGCGCGTCCCAGTGGTCACAAAGGTTTGCACCATCAAGATCGAAGGTGAACACTGTCGTGGACCTTACCGTGGAACTGGTCTTCCTTCGAGGTGCACGTTCAGATAATGCGATAATACGTTTTATAGGCACAACAAACAAAACATCTGGAGGCTGAATTTTCCAATGATACAAATCACAATGTTGCACTCCTTTCAGGAGGGATAGTTTGCTCTGAGGGAGTATGATTTTTATACGCAGACCAGGAACGACCAAAAGAAACTTGCTTTAACCAGCCATTGGTCAGAAGCAGTGCTCATACTACATTTGTAGTTCTCTTATGCCTATTTTCGTGCTCTCGTTTGCTTTGAGGTAACTACTGCTTACTGCCCTTGCAACATGGCGCACACGAGAAAGAATTGTTGGGGGCAGAGCACCTCCAACTTGTCGCAGCACAATAAATAGATTTCCAACCAATTTACCGACCAGACTCACTCGAAATAATTGTGTACTGCTGTGTTAAGGCATTGATATTACCAGAGTGAGATTTTCACTCTGCAGAGGAGTGTGCAGAATTTGAAAGGTAGGAGACGAGTCGAGGTACTGGCGGAAGTAAAGCTGTGAGGACGGGGTGCGAGTCGTGTTTGGGTAGCTCATGGTAGAGCACTTCTCTGTGAAAGGAAAAGTTTCCAAGTTAGTCTCGGTCCGGCACGCAGTTTTAATCTGCACTGGTGGTAGTTAATCTTGATATACGTCTCCTGGCACTTACAATTCCCTCTTATTCCCTTTTATCGACTTTATCTTCAGATCGGGAATATTTGATGTTAAAACAAATTCCTTACTGAATGATGGGACAAGTTTGTCTCATGTACAAACCTGCAGTTCACTGTGCATTGTCGAGTTAACGCTTTATTTGAAATTTCGTTACCTGATTTCTTTCCGTTTCGTAGCACTCTTTCAAAGTATGCCAGTAGTATAGGCGTTGGTATGGGACACCACATGTTTATGACTTGAAAATATTTCGTGTTTTTGACTTGAAAATATTTCAGCGTGTTTTTGACTTGAAAATATCTCGGCGTTTTTTTGACTTGAAAGAAAATATCTCGGCGTGTTTTTGACTTGAAAATATTTCGACGTTTTTTTTCTGACAAAATATTTAGACTTGTTTTTGATTTGAAAATATTTCGACGTTGTTTTCTTTCTGGAGAAATATTTCGGCGTGGTTTTTTTTCTGGAGAAATATTTCGACGTGGTTTGTTTCTGAAGAAATATTTCGACGTGGTTTTTTTTTCCTGAAGAAATATTTCGACGTGGTTTTTTCTGAAAAAACGTTTCCACATATTTTTTTGTAAAAATATTTTTGTCTTATAAAATTTCCACTTAAATTTTCTGTTAAATATTTCCAATTTTCTTTTTAAAAATTCGCTGTTGGTCTTAAAGAAAACTGTATCGACAAGACTATTTTCATCATTTCCACATGTTTTACTGGTAAAAATATTTACATAGTTTCTGCATGAAAATTTTCCGCATCTTCCCACTGCACATTGTAAAACATTTTGCGTAAAAGTGGTCGTCCCTTTGAGCAAGTCTTTTTGCGCAGAGCAGAAGATGGCAGCCCCTGTTTGGCAGCCACTTTTTTGGGAAACCTTGGCAATTTTAAGTAAGGGCAGCGGTATGGCACGAACCCGCATCTTTTAGACGGAAAGACGGCAGCCACCTTTCAGCAACGACATTTTGCGTCCACTTTTTTGCGTCCACTTTCTTGAGATTTCCAAGCAGCTCTCAGTCGTCGCTCGGCAGGCACTTTTTCGTGGTCACTGTTTAGCTACCACTTTCTTGCGAGCGCATTTTTGCAACGACACGTGAAAATTTTAGAGGGTGTCCACCCTTTAAAATCAGACAGTTGTGATGTGCTTACAAGTCACCTCAATTATTTACTGGTTGATAGGTGTCTCTTCAGTTATCTCTATTTTATCATCCAGCAACAATCTGTACCAACAATCAGTATCATCAATGCATTCTGTAATCTCGCGGAAAGCATAGCTGTATTCTATTTATACATGTAGATTTTATTTCATTATTAAATAACACCCAGGGAAGTTTATCGGTTATTGTGTATTCTCTTCCAAAGCCATAAGCGTATCGTAGTTACAGTTAAATTCCTTACCTACAGCTGTACTTACAAAGTTCTTTGTTTTCTTGTGTGTTGTTATCATATCGTTGGTTATTATGACTTTGTCTTGTGAACCATGTACCAGCTCAGCCATTGTTTCCATATTCAAAACCTTTAGCACTACGGTAGTTAAGAGTGAAGCCTTGTAATTTTGGTAGTCTGTTTACCTCTGTACGTTTTGTATGCACAACTTTTTGGTCCTGTTCCTGTCCATTCAATACCGTAATCATCTTTACCAAACTCGTCAGTCAATTCATAAAGTGTGCAACCTGTTCCTACAGTATTCGTACCATCGTCGATATAAACAAGTGTCTGTGTCGTAGGTCACAATTTTATCACCTAATCTATCGAGCATATCGTACGGCCTCATTCTAGTGTTGGAAGTGGTGAAGGTGGACACAAATAGGTTGGTACTTGTACAATCTTAGACATTGTACTGATATATAACTTGGATTACACAGGTCTGCGACATAAAAATCGTTCCAAATTTATGAAGTGGTTTTTATAGTGTTTTCAACACCGATTTTAGGAAAATTAGTGAAAACATTCCATCACGTACAGTTATTTCACAAACTGCTTCTCTAGTTTTAGCTTTTTTCGATATTTCAGCACTCTAGTGAGTTTCAATTTTTATGGTCTCTGTAAACTGTTACTTAGTCGTTTTTATGCTAAATATACACAAAATAAAGAGTAATCGGGAGAAACCAGCAGTATTTTCATGTCAGTGCCTGTATGTCGCGCTGCCCCTTCCCCGCCATCACAGAGCAGTGAGCTTCTGGTGTTGTCCTTCAGTTCACAGTACCTCTTCACTCTGTGATGTTCACGTGTTGTTGTTGCTGGTGCTTTAAACTTGTGACAGTTTCCTTGTGAAGTTCTTCCATGGACAGTGGCTACCAGAGGATGTATAAATTCGCCACATTGTTTGTGCTACATTTGTGGTAACTATACCGTTAAAAAGCAACAAAGAAACATTTCCGATTTTGTTGAAAAGGTATATTTCGCCTATTTTGGTATAAAGTTAGGTGATCAAGATAAGCCTTGGGCTCCACACAGTTTGTTCAGTGTGTTGAACTCAGGCAATGGTTTCAACGTAAAAAGCAGTCCGTACATTGTGGAATACCAATGGTTTGGAGGAGCCCAAAAATCATAGTGAAGACTGCTATTTTTGTTCTTGCAGTGCAAGAAGACAGAGATTGCAATTATTCTGGCACAACCGATCCCATTCCGTTCTCACAAACTGAACTGAACGATTTAGACCTAGGCCTTTCTAAAGAATCGGCAGAGGTTTTAGGATCTAGATTGAAAGATAAACTTATATTGGCTCCGGTAGAGCCTTTTCTTGGTATCGATCGAGGGAAAAGGAGTTTGTATCTTTTTTTCCTCAAGAAGGTGACGTGGTGTTTTGCAGTGGTGTTCCTGGACTTATGGCCCTTTTCAAAATAGAATATCCTCCTGATGAGTGGAGACTTTTTATTGGTTCTTCAAAACAAAAAAAAGCCTTAAAGCAGTACTTCCACACAACGGCAATAAGTACATTTCTATACCAGTTGGACATTTGGTTTACTTAAAACAATGTTACCCAGGCCTTGAACTGGCTTTAAGCAAACACTGCTATTCAGACTACAAATGGACATTATGTCCTGATTTAAAAGTGATTTCAATGCTGTTTGGTCAACAAAGGGCTATACAAAGTTCCCTTGCTTTGTCTGTGAATGGGACAGTAGAGATTGAAAGCAACACTACATCAAAAAAGGTTGGCCCTTCAGAAAAACCTTACAGGTAAGGGTTAAGAATGTTGAGAGGAAAAGCCTTGTGGATTCCAAAAAGGTGTTACTTCCACCACTTCACATTAAGTTGGGACTGATGAAACCATTTAAGGCATTGCCAAAAGAAGGGGAATGTTTCAGATAACTTTGTGGACAGTTTCCTGGTTTATCCGAGGCAAAGCTAAAGGAAGGAATCTGTCGCACCAGACATTAGGAAACTAATTACAGATGCCAAGTTTGTGGACAAAATGGAAACATAAGAAAACACAGCATGGACATCTTTGGAATTAGGTGTTACAGGTTTCCTAGGAAACACGAGAGATCCAAACTACAAGACAATTGTCGCAGACATGCTCGACAACTTTAAGAAGCTGGGCTGTAACGTGAGCATTAAAGTTTATTTTCTCCGCTCGCGTCTTGACTACTTCCCTGCAAGCCTTGGTGACGTAAGTGAAGAGCAGGGCGAAAGATTCCACCAAGACATCCAAGAAATGGAAAGAATATATCAAGGAAGATTGAACGTCAACATGATAGTGGACTACTACTGGACGATAAAAAGTGGTGATCCTCAACGAGCCCACAGCTGGAGAAGCAGTAAGAGGAGCTTAGACAGAAAGCGAAAGCGTTATTATAATGACTTGTGAGATGAAAGAGAAGTGGAAGTGTGCGGGAAATGTAGTTTAGAACTTACTTATAAATAAAATAAAATTTTGTTGTTACTATACCTAAAAATACTCCTTTTTTGTGAGAAAACCAGACGTGACAGAGAAAAATTGGGTTGCATTTTTGAAATTGTCGTTGAAAAGTACATCAGTTATCAAATTTCAAGCAACTTCCAAAAAATATTTTTTTTCAGACCTGTGTTATTTCTTCGTTGATCGGTATGACGTTAGTTGTCTGGCTTTTATTTCGAGTAAGAGCTCGTACCATTACTCAATGTTGTCTATAAATTCTGTTTGTGACAAGTTCTGTCTCTGGCCGAATTTTCCCCAGAGGGAACTGCACATTTTGACCACAGCCCGCTTGCCAGCGTTCGGTTCAGTATTGTTAATGTCGTGCGTGATGTCTTGCTTTCCCTCGATAATCCGACCGTATTCTTCTTTAGACTTCTAATTACCTTCCCAAGGACTAGTTTGACCTTCATGAAGGTTTTAACGTAGTTTGTGAACAGTCAATTACTTTCCCATTCAAAGTGCCACACCTCGTAAATTTCCTGTATCGTGTAGCCTTCTCGATGGCTTTGTTGAGCTCTATAGTTGTCAAAGTTCGTACAAATGCTCGCTCATTGTCACTATGGTTGCAACTATCAGGCTTTTCTTCTACACTTTTCGAATGTAGAGCAAACAAAAGCTTTTCCTGCTCAACTGGAAGCACAGAGTGGTACAAGCCGTGAAGCACAAGCACTTTGCATTTAACAAAACGAAATCATTCGTCGTCATATTTTTGTGGCCTCAGTATCTGTATGGGATGACCAACAGATAATCGTTGTAAAACATCACTGTCGGATATAGCCTGCCCATGTCTATATATCGCAGCTTCTTGCCTGAAACTTGAATTTAGCAGCGTTTGTTCTTGCACCGAAAAAGACATCTCTAGGATTCAAGGGTTCTATGATATTTACGTTCTCTTTTGAATTATTCCACTTACAGCTCCATATTTCGACACAGTTACAACCGGCGTACCCCAACTCTTGCGTGAGGTCTAAGAGATCCATGGTTTCATTGTTGACCATTACCGATAGTATCGGGAGAATAACACACTGGACAGCCGTGCCAGAAGCAATTGTGATACTGGTAAACTGTTTTTGTGTCTGCGTTCTAGCTGTCAACATTTGCGCCACATTTTGTAACTTCTCCACGGTTCAATGCATTTTGTACATTATGAAACGAATTTAACCACACAATTTACTCTTTGCTGAACATTTCCTTCTTTTAATGTTTGACTACAGCAATTAGGTTGAATGTATTCTGACCTGTAAATAGCCATACAAACACTAGAAATTATTATGTACTGGAAAGGATCAATGTTTCTAATTTCCAGGAAATATCTCCTAAATTCAAGGCAGTTGCGGCGCAATATGTCGTCAGAATGGAAATACTCGTAAAATTCCTTCTGGAAGTCAAACCCGTAATTTTCACCCATTTCCTGAGCGTGCCATTCTAAGAATGCTTTTCTAGCCTTACATATCGCACCGTAGTACTTGTTTGCTCGAAGTCGCCCTACGTAATTTTAATTTGCTTATTGAAGAAGGTTGAAAGTAACCTTTTTTCAGCTCTTTCAAACTGAATGTCTTGGGAAACGTCGCGAGATCTCCTTGGATACCGTATTTACTCAGATCTAAGCCGCACTTTTTTTCTGGTTTTTGTAATTCAGAAAACCGCATGCGGCCTAGGATAGAGTGCAAAGTAAGCAGAAGTTCTGAGAAATATTGGTAGGTGCCGCCACAACTAACTTCTGCCGTCAAATATATGTAGCGCTACACAGGCATGCTTTACAGGCACAAAGATAAATACTGGCGCCAAAACCTCTGCGTCCGTAAATAAATTAAAAGAAAAGGTAGAAGAATGTAAACATTATGCCATGTATTCTTTTGTTTTTGCTGCTGTCTCATTTAAATTCTGTCTGCCTAATAAACTACGAAACTCGAGTGAGACTACAGCAAATGCGGAAGAATATACATATCATGTCATGTTTATATTCGTATTATTCTTATGTTGAATAGTGATAGTGAGAAATGAAGCACAGCAACTGACTAGATTTTAAAATCTAAGATGACTTTAATTTCTGTGCAGAATGTGATGCACTAAAGAGGCGTGTGCAAAGATTTTCAAATGGAGAAAAATTTTCGCTAAGCTCTAGTTCAGAACATCTTCTCTCATACGCTGTCTATTATTTGGTTTTTGTTGGGCATTATCAAAGAAAGCAGCAGTGTAAGTAACAACATATGGCAGTCCCTTGCCAGTGTTTCCCTTATGAGACAAGTCCTCTCTTTTTCTTTTTTATTGTAAGCCACGGTAGCGCACACAAAAGCAAGCCATGTCGCAAGCGGGGACAGGTTGTAAACACTCATTGTCAGTATGCGACAAACAGTGCATGACACAGTACAATAATGGTTTTGCAGCTTCGAGTGATTTAAACACCTATAACAAAGAGAACAGCACTCATCAGATCAAAGCAAAATAAGCAATCTATTCAAACCATACAAAGCACGTGAGAAAGGAAGGGCACCCATATAATGCCTGACACACAGCAATGAATGTTTAGAGAACATAGTTGCGTTGAGATAGCAGCGATTGCTTGTACATGATTACTTACTGATATAACTTTGCAGTGTACATTGCCCTGAAGATGACCCTATTGCGGGTTGAAATCGGTTGGCGACAAAATAAATAATGTGACTGTGACTGTCACTTTGATTAATTGACATAGCAATGGCTACTTGGTAAAGCTTAACTGTTAAGCTTACGACTCGGACCAAACTGTAGCTGTATCTTCATCCATTCGACCTCAATTGCCCCCCTGCGGGTTTGGGGGTAAGAATAGGCCCGCGGTATTCCTGCGTGTCGTAAGAGGTGACTAAACGGAGTCTCAACTGTTTCGGCCTTTAATGTGATGGTCCCTTGAGGGCTTTGACCACTCTTTCCAAATTTTTCCGTTAGTGCGTACCATTTGGGGAAGGACACCTTACGTGGTGCATCTTAACTCCATCTTGACCTAGGATCTAGCACACCTGTTATTTTCATGGAGTTGGACTTACATCGAGCTTCAGGCCACATCCGCTGCAGTGTGTTCCGGATAGCATCCCTTCCCTCTATTGTGCACTTCCATCTTTGCCCTCGTGATGTACATGGATATTTCGACACCCGACATCCAGCACGGTAGCCAGTCCGTTGTGGTGGGGTCGTCATGTACCCTCTTGGTGGTAGCCCCCTGACTACACAGGGATCTCACAGCTGATGCCTGAGCTGCTACCTCCTCATGTATGCTGAGGAGTAGATGCCTATCCCTTTGGGGCATCGGGACTCCCGGCAAAGGCCATCCTGCCAGGTGGTCTTTGCTGTGGCTGGGTGGCGCCCGTGGGGAGAGCCCCTGGTTGGAGTGGGTGGCATCAGGGCGGATGACCCGCAATGAAGCGTATTACATTATCTCTCGCTGGTGGGCCTCCACCAACAGTCTCTAAGCGATCGAGGTCTAACCTCAATGGAAAGAAATTTGATCAGAGATCATTTCCCTCCCTGGCCACTCCATGGGAGGAGTGTTTGTCCAAAGAAGGCAGTGGAGATTATTCACCCAGTACCTCATGTGTACGCGAGTAGTTGGGGAATCATTTAAGTCGACCAAGCCCCAGTTTTCTGTGGAGCATTTAGAGGAAAAGCATTCTCTGCCCCGTCATGGAGGTTGCTCACTTGCGACAGGTTGGGGGATGTTTCCGTCACCATCACTCCCCATAAGAGTTTAAACATGGTCCAGGGTATTATATTCCACAGGGATCTTCTTCTGCAGTCCGACGATGAACTACGCGCCAATCTAGGACGACGAGGTGTTCACTTCATCCGGCGCGTCCATCGGGGTCCGAGGGATAATCAGGTAGCCACCGTTGCTTTCATCTTGGTCTTCGAAGGTGATGTTTTACCTGAAAAGGTCAAGGTGATGGTTTACCGCTGTGATGTGAAGCCATATATCCCTCCTCCGATGCAATGTTTTAAATGCTGGAAGTTCGGGCATATGTCATCTCGCTGTACTTCCGGCATCACATGTCGAGATTGTGAACGTCCTTCGCATCCCAATACTCCATGTGCTCCGCCTCCCATCTGTGTTAACTGCGGAGAACACAATTCCCCCTGCTCGCCGGACTGTAGGATATACCAGAAGGAATGAAAGATAATGGAATATAACACCCTGGACCGCCTGACCTACACCGAGGCTAAACGGAAGTATGAGCGGCTCCATCCTCGGCTCCATCCTGTGGCAGTGACGTCGACCTACGCCGCTGCTGCAAGAACGGTTCTCCCATCGTCACTTATCTATTGCTCTAATATCTGTCAGAATCCACTGGCCCCCTTGGTTGTGGGGGGCACTTCACTCGCTGTTGCTCCTGCTCCATCTTCTTCAGGAGCAACACCCCCCCAACCATCGGTGACATCAGTTCCCCCTTCCCAGCCGGCGAAGAGTAAGACTTCTTCGGCTACTCTCGCCAGGAAGGGGTCCCTTGGGGACCTACCTTCGCAAGTTCCGACCAGTTTAAAAGCGGACACCCGCAAGTGGCTGAAACAACCATCAGTCCCTGGTCATAGGACCTCACGGTCGTCGTCCGTCCCTGAGACTGACCCAGTTAAGCCCTCCAAGCCTGCACCACCGAAGGCACAGCGAGAGAAACAGAAGAAGAAGAAAGTCCCCAAGGCTAACGACATTGCGATGGCACCCATCCCACCGCTTCCTACAAGCACTGCGTCTGAGGACGAGGTGGAGATTCTGGCGTCCACTGAGGACCTCGATCTGGCCGGTCCCTCAGACGCCATGGAAAGCACTAGCACAGGTGCTCATTCGGAGGCATCAGGTGACCCAGCGGGTTATCTGCCTTGCCAGTCCCGTCACGCCTTTCTCAGACATGGACAATACCATCCTCCAGTGGAACTGCAGCGGTTTCTTCCACCATCTTGCTAAGCTCCGCCAACTTATCAGCCTTCACCCTTTCTTCTGCATTGTACTTCAGGAAACTTGGTTTCCAGCAATTCGAACCCCCGCCTTCCGTGGCTATCGGGGTTATTATAAGAACCGGGCAGGTTGTGAAAGGGTGTCTGGTGGCGTCTGCATATATGTCCTTAACTCTCTTCACAGCGAGTCTGTCCCTCTATATACAGCTTGAGAGGCTGTCGCTGTTCGGGTGTGGACGCCACAAGCTGTTACTGTCTGCAGTCTTTACCTTCCACTGGGTGGTGATGTCGCGCAACATGTCCTGGCTGCACTGATAGCCCAATTGCCGCCACCTATCTTGTTACTGGGCGACTTTAACGCCCATAACCCTCTGTGGGGTGGGTCAGTGGCAACAGGTCGAGGCGCCACCGTTGAGCATTTATTGGTGCAGCTCGATCCCTCGATTTTGGTGCCTCCACACACTTCAGTGTGGCGCATGGCACATACTCCGCCATTGACTTATCGATCTGTAGCCCTAGCCTCTTACCATCTGTCCAATGGAGTGTGCATGACGACCTGTGTGGTAGTGACCATTTTCCAATCTTTCTGTCACTGCCATGGCGTCACTCTTCTGGGCGCCCCAGCAGATGGGCTATGAATAAGGCTGACTCGGACTTGTTCTCCTCCATTGCCGCTATTGAGCCTCTCTCTAGTGACGACATTGATGCGGTGGTTCACTCAATCACCACTAGCATCGTTACTGCCGCAGAATCTGCCATTCCCAGTTCTTCTGGGTCCACTCAGCAGCGGACTGTGCCTTGGTGGTCGCCTGAGATCGCTGAGGCGATTAAAGATCGCCGGCGGGCGCTACAGCGTCACAAGCGACATCCCTGCATTGAACACCTCATCACCTTCGAACGGCTGCGTGCGCGGGCTCGCCGCCTTATCCTCCAACGCAAGCAGGAGTGCTGTGGGCGGTATGTGTCCACCATTGGCCTCCATGTCTCCTCATCGCAGGTCTGGGCCAAGATGCGACGCCTCTATGGCAATCGGACCCCTGTCAGCGTCCCTGCGCTCTCACTGAATGGAGCAGTTTGTACTGACTCCGACGAAATTGCCAACAGCTTGGCAGAGCATTTTGCTCTTAGTTCCGCTTCTTCCAATTACCCACTGGCCTTCCTCTCCATTAAAGAGCGGATGGAACGTCGGAGCCTTTCTTTTCGCACCCACCATTCTGAATCCCACAATGCTCCATTCAGTGAGTGGGAATTTCACAGCGCCCTTGCCGCTTGCCCTGATACCGCTCCTTGGCCAGATCGCATTCACTGTCAGATGCTGAAACACCTTTCAGTGGACTGCAAGCGACGCCTCCTCGACCTTTACAACCGTCTCTGGGTCGAGGGTGAGTTTCCGTCGCAATGGCGGGAAAGCATTGTCATCCCCGTTTTGAAACCGGGCAAGAGCCCTTTGGAGGTGGACAGCTACCGCCCCATTAGCCTCGCCAACGTTCTTTGCAAGCTTCTCGAACGGATGGTGAGCCGGCGCTTGAATTGGGGACTGGAGTCTCGAAGCCTTCACAGGGTGGATTCCGTAAAGGCCGCTCTGCCACCGAGAATCTGGTGAGTCTGGAGTCGGCCATCCGTACTGCCTTTGCCCGCCGTCAGCACCTGGTCGCTGTCTTTTTCGACATGCGGAAGGCGTACAATACGACATGGTGTCATCACATACTTTCTACGTTTCATGGAAGTGGTCTTCGGGGCCCTCTGCTGCTCTTTATCCGAAATTTTCTGTCGTATCGTACCTTCCGCGTGCAAGTCGCGGGCTTCCATAGTTCCTCCCGAGTCCAGGAGAACGGGGTACCACAGGGATCTGTCCTCAGTGTCTGCCTGTTTTTAATCGCAATAAACGGGCTCGCTGCAGCGGTGGGAAATTCTGTCTCCGCTTCCCTGTATGGTGACGACTTCTGCCTTTACTACAGATCTACTGGCATTGCAGCTGTCGAACGTCAGCTACAGGGCGCTATCCGCAAGGCGCAGTCTTGGGCTGTAGCGCATGGTTTTCAGTTTTTGGCTGCCAAGACCAGTGTTATGCATTTCTGCCGGCGCCGAACGGTCCATCCTGAGCCGCGGCTTTATCTTGCCGACGAACTTCTTTCTGTGGTGGAGACCCACAGATTTATGGGTGTAGTTTTTGATGCCCGGCTGACTTGGCTGCCTCATATTCGGCAGCTTAAACAGGCGTGTTGGCGGCATCTAAATGCTCTGAGATGCTTGAGCTACACCCACTGGGGCGCCGACCGATCTATCCTCTTACGGCTCTACCAGGCGTTAATCCAGTCCCGTCTGGATTATGGGAGCCTGGCTTATGGCTCAGCATCCCCATCTGCGTTGCAGGTGCTGGACCCAATCCTCCACAGCGGGATACACCTTGCCACTGGTGCTTTCCGTACCAGCCCTGTGGACAGCATACTACTGTAGGCAGGTGTCCCTCCTCTGCGGTTACGGCGACAACGTTTGCTGGCCGCTTATGCTGCCCATGTTTTCAGCTTGCCAGGGCATCCTAACTATCGGCTAAGATTCCAAGAGTCGCACGTTCATCTTCCAGAACGTCGACCCAGGGCTGGCAGTACGATCGCGGTCCGCGTCAGAGAGCTTCTCTCCAGGCTTGGGGCCTTACTTCTTCCGCCTCCTTTCAGGGCACCTCTGCGTACACCCTCATGGTGTGTGCCTCGCCCTCGCCTTCAGCTGGAATTGGCACAGGGCCCGAAGGACTCAGTCCCTCCGGAGGCCTTCCGCCACCGCTTTCTTTCCCTCCTTGCAATGTATCAGGGCTCTGGCATTGCGTACACTGACGACTCGATGGTTGCTGGTCGTGCCGGTTATGCGCTTACTCTAGGGGACCATTCCGAACAATGTTCATTGCCAGCTGGCTGCAGCGTTTACACTGCTGAGCTGGTCGCCATCTTTTGTGCCCTAGAGTATATCCGCTCCTGCTCAGGTGAGTCCTTCGTGATCTGTAGCGATTGCCTGAGCGGTTTACGAGCTCTCGACCAGTGTTTCCCTCGCTCTCGTCTGGTGATGGCTATCCATGAGTCCATGCATACTCTTGGCTGTTGCGGCCGCTCTGTGGTCTTTGTGTGGACGCCCGGTCATGTCGGTATCCCGGGCAATGAATATGTTGACTGCCTGGCGAAAGAGTCCATCAGTGAATCATCTATGGGCATTGGCCTCCCAGAGACTGATTTGCGAGCATTCCTCCGCCGAAAAGTTTTTGCGCTTTGGGGCGCTGAATGGCGCGATCGGATCACGCCCAATAAACTCCGTGCCATTAAGGAGACGACGACTGTGTGGCGGTCATCCGTGCGAGCCAACCGCAGGGACTCAGTCGTCCTTTGTCGGCTCTGCATTGGCCACTCCCGGCTGACACACAGTTACTTACTGCGCCGGGAGGACCCTCCTCTGTGTCGCTGCGGGGCGGCTTTGACAGTGGCCCACATTTTGTTGGCCTGCCCCCTTTTAGCTGTGGTCAGGCAGACATTTGCGCTGCCTGATACGCTCCCTGCCCTTTTAACTGATGACCCTGCTATGGCTGGCTTAGTTTTACGTTTTATTTGGGCAGGGGGTTTTTATCATTTAATTTGAGTGTTTATGTTTTATTTTATTGTTTTGTGTTGATTCTAGCCTTTGGCCTACGGTTTTAAATTGAGTTTTTAATGTGTTCTCGGTGGTTGGCTTTTCCTTTTTTATTCTATGGTCGGCCAACCACCGCCACACTCCGTGTGATTTTAATTTGTTATGTCTGTTCTTTGTCTGAGTTTTTCTTGTCCTGTGTTGCCTGTTGTCTCTATTATCCATTTTTTTTACTCTGTGTGGTAGTTTTTAAGTTTTGGAACAAGGGACCGATGACCATTGCACTCTGGTCCCTTTAATCCCACAAACCAACCAACCGACCTCAATTGTGTCTCACGTTAGAGTGGTCTAAAACTTTTCTCTCCCCTTTTGAATTTAGAACCTCAAATTTCAGGTGCAGCTTAGATTCGGAAATTTTTTTTTTCGTTGATTTAGTCTTATTTTTCGAGTGCGGTTTAGATTATATTCGAGTCAATATGGTAAGGTTTATGCTGTCAGTTATTCTGAGCCTTAGGGAAGGTATTTTTAGCTCTATAATCTTCGTTCCTTGGTAAATGGTTTTGATCTTAATTCCGTTATTTACACAATACTGTAAAATAAAGTACGTATATAAGTCTGTGTATTGTGTGCTATACACGTTTAGCCCCTGTTACTGTGTGATAGCAACTATTCACAAAATTCATAGTTTCTAAATTCGTACGTGTTTCCTTTGAAGTCGTGCACAGCCACAAAGTTTGGCGTGTGTATGCCTGTATCTTGTTCTGCTTTGAAATCGGAAAAGTAGTACCTTTCTTTGTAAGTGCATTTTTTAAATTTTTTAGTGCCACTCCCATTGCAAGTATATTTATTATTGCAGTAACCACCACGTCTTTTTCTCCTTTGCATGTAGCATTTGTTTTCACTTACCTTCACACGCTCATCAGCGCAATTTTGGCAATCAGAGAAGCCAGAGTTGTCTGTCGAGGCTGCTTCTGCGTTATTTTTTTACACTTTTCGCACTCGAAAATCTTTTCACACGCTCACTTGTGATTACCCATGCATTCTTTACCAAAACAATACAGTAGTCTCGATAGTCAGAGTTCCCAATAATTCGAGCCTCTTTAATAAAAAATAAAAAAAATAGAGGTTGCAATGATCTACTTTCTTTTTTTCACTGACATGATAAATAATGAAAGGGAGAGTACAGCTCAGTGACAAAGCAGACAACAATTCGGTCAACACCGACGGTTAGCTCGCTGCCCTGTTGCACGAACATCTGTCGTCAGTATGGCACGAAATACCCCGATTGCTACCGGCTGCTATCGATCAAAACTGGGGAGTTCATACGCCGCTGTAGTTCCCAGTACCTGTACTGTACAGTGTATTCCGTTGTACACCTTACAAAGATGAGTGCTGTAATAAAAAAGAGGAAATATGTGCCTTTGCATCTAAAATTAGAAGCACTAAGGAGAAACAATAAAAAAACTTGCTCTCGGATATGGTGTAGGTGAAGTTAATGGTTGCTGAGTGGCCAAGAAAGAGACTTAAATTGGAACAGTTTTCTTCACAGAAATGCTCACACGAATCTCTCAGTCGAAGAAGTATAAAGAACTCAGACTTCAAAAGAAAAGAAAAGAGAAAAAAAAGTGCGGCATTGTTCATGTGGTTTACCCAACAGACGGAAAGGTCCTCTGATTTCTCGCGCAACCTTGCAAGAAAAAGCTTTGTTTTTTTCAGAAACCAGCTGCAGGAAGCAGATGACAATTTCGCCGCTAGTGTGGGCTGGCTCGACAAGTGGAAGATGAGGTATGGAGTGCGTCAACTAGACGTATGTGGAGGAAAAACTCCGTGGTGACGCTCAGCCCCTTCCAAAATTTATCGTAGAGTTTAAAAAAATCATAACTGACGAAACTGGGCTAAATTTTTAAATGGTACCAGCGAGAACACTTGCTTCTCGTAGCTCCTGGGCGCAAAAAAAGCAAAGAGCGGTTCACAGTTATGGCAGTTTCAAATGCAACTGAAAACCACAAACTAAAACTAGTTGTGATTGGGAAGTTTGCCAAGCCAAGAGCATTCAAGAATGTATCCATCTCAGCTCTTCCGGTTGTCTATACACAACAGAACAATGCCTGGACGAATCAGGAAATGTTCAAGAACTGGTTTTTTAACTCATTTGTACCTGACTGCAAGAATTTTTTAAAAGGAAGGGGACTGCCATGCAAGGCAATTTTGCTCACGGATAATGCGTCCTCATATCTGAGTGCAGGAGAACTGCAGTGCGACGACATCCGCGCCTTGTTTTTCCCACCGAACGTCTCCTGTCTCATTCAGCCCACGGATCAGGGCGTTCTGGAATGTCTAAAAAAAGTATCGACGGCGATTGCTACAGTCAATCCTGCATTCTGAAGACAACAAAAGCATTGTAGGAGCTTTGAAGAAAGTGACTTTGAAGGACGTCGTGTACTGGATTAGTGAATCTTGGAGCCAAATAGTCAGACACAATTTCTAAGTCGTGGAGGAAAATTCTACATGAAAGTATGCCGGACACAGAAACTGAAGATTTAGCATATGAGGACGATCAACCATTGTGTAACTTAATCAGTGGATTGCCAGGCTGTGAAGAGGCAGTGTCCAAAAAATAGCAGTCGCCTATTTTGTAGTGTTCCATTCATGTTTTCAATGTTGCAATAAACTTCTTCATTGCTTCTTAATTTCCATACCTATTTATTTTGTGGTGGCCCAAATATTTTTGCAATTTTTTTCTAGGACTTAAGTGTTGTACAATTTGATGTTTGGTATTAAACATTCACTTCCATAAAAACATTCTGGTTTTACTACTGTGTTGTAGTGGCGTATCTTAAATTTTTAGACAGGCATCTTTTGCTGCAGATATTCCTTGTTATTTCACAAGTGCTCTCCATTTTATGTACTCCCTTCTAAAAGAAATTTTTCTAAGCCATTTTCTTGGATAATTTCTCGCAAATATTTAAATTTATTTACCATCTTTATCTGGCCAATATCTGTTCTAGAGATTCCAGAGCATTTGTTATATTTGTCATAAATTTTATTTTTCTACAGATATTGAACCTGCTTTGTTGGCTATTTCTTCTAAAAGACTGATTTGTATTCCAGGATTTGTTAGATTTTCAGAAAGAATGGCAAAATGATTCGCATATGCTAAACAGTGAATTTCAGTAGCTTTGTTTTTAGTTCCTAGTATGATTGGCGATAGCTTCTGCTCTTTGAGTTTTTGTTTCCACTCTCTTACTATTTTCTCAAGTGCACAGTTAAAAGGAGTGGAGACAAGCCATTACCTTGCCTTCCACCTGTTTTTATGTCGAACGCCTTCGATATATCACCCCGAAAATTTACTTTTGATGTGGTGTTTGTGAGCGTTTCAACGAATAAGGTTTGCTGATTTAGATTTGATGGCAAATTCTCTGTTCACTTCGAGTGTTTCCCTATCAACCGAGTCAAATGCATCTTTAAAATATATAAATGTTACAACTATATCTTTGGACTTAGTAAATCTGTGACGAATTACGGACTGTAGGTAGAAAATCTGTTCTGAGCAAAATCTGCACTTTCTAAAACCACTGTAATACTCTACCAAATGGTTACCAAGTGTTGCTCCTTCCATGTTTAATAGTATTGTTGAAAATTTTCATACGCAATATATATTTTTTAAATCAGTGTTTCTGCTAATTCAGTTTTCGTAACACTGTTTGTGCGCATGAACCGCTGCACAGCATTCCCTGTTGTAATCTGTGGCACACTAAGAGAAGCAGGATGTGGCGGCGTTGTCTGCAGCTGCTCTCTTCCGTCAACACATGTCGCCGAGGTTTGCGCCGTGTAAATTACTGCAGTACGTGTTTTGCTTTACTCGTTACGGAAATGCAGATGGGACGGTCATGCCAGCTGAAAATTAGAGAGAACTGAAGTTTGCGTTTCGTCTCTTCAGACGAGCTGCACCTATCTGGCAAAAACCTTACATTTCGTGCGAGAAATAAGGTGACTGTAGGTGCTTTCAGAAAGTGCTTCATTGCCGCACCAACCGTATGTACAAGTTGCAAATGCTTGACCTCGCTCCCAGGTCTGCCTCAGGCTAGCGAGTCGCCACTGTTCCTGTGTTCTGCCCCCTCAGTTAAAGACGGGCGACAGATGCATGAAGGAGCAGCTTCCATCACGTCGCGGATCATAGAGAGAGAGAGAGAGAGAGAGAGAGAGAGAGAGAGAGAACCCTGGAAGGTGGAAGATGAGAGAAGACTTGAAACAAAAAATCCCTCCGGGGTTTCCTTCAGGTGGCACCGAAGGTTTTGCACTTTTTGCATCAACAGTTTTAACGGATCTCGACCCATTAAAAAATTATGCTAATAACTTAGCCTCACAGAGATATTTGATATCGTTAACCAGTTCGTCTCTGGTGTAGTCATCATCCTCGATATAGAAATAGTTAATGTTGTTGTGGCGTAGTAAGACAGCCACGCCACTCGGAAGTAGCCGAAAGGCACACGTTACGCTCACGCAGATTGGCGTGAGGTCTGAAACAGGATACGTAATGAATGCTATAAAGCAAAGTACGTAGCTACTGGAATACTTAACTTTAATCCATCATTGTTGTACATCGCTCTTGACGATACAAGTGAGACTCTGTAGATTCAGGCTATGTAATATAATGGCGCCTTGCTAGGTCGTAGCCATTGACTTAGCTGAAGGCTATTCTGTCTGCTCTGCAAATGAGCGAGGCTTCGTCAGTGTGCATCGCTAGCTCCGTCGACCGTACAACTGGGGCGAGTGCTAGTAAGTCTCTCGAGATCTGCCGTGTGGTGGCGCTCGGTCTGCGATCACTGACAGTGGCGACACGCGGGTCCGACATGTACTAATGGACCGCGGCCGATTTAAAGCTACCACCTAGCAAGTGTGGTGTCTGGCGGTGACACCACAAATGTGGTAGTCGATGCTAAGGTTTTCTTTCATTCTTTGGTACAAATTTATCGGATTTGCATTGTACTCGACCCTCGGCATTTCTTCACTTTTTGGGTGTTGACTGAGCCGTCTGGCAGCGCACGGCGTCGGCCTCACCTAGCAAGCCGAGTTAGGCGAAGTATGCCGAGCTGAACCGATGCACCTCGTTTAGCGCGCGTGCGGTTTTCCGTGTTTGTGCGGCCCTGATTTAAACCATCAACTTTTCTTATTTGTTTGTTGGCGCTACTTAAGATTGATGTTGCTGTTCGCTGATTACATCACGTATCGTGTGCTGTCATCAGCTGGTGAGATCACGTGACATGAGGTATGACTGGCTTACAAAAGCTCTTCGCAACCTCGATTTCAATGCATCGGAAAGTGACGTGCGGTGTTTGGTGGAATCCATAATAGGAACATATGGACGACATCAAAGGTCTTGCAAAACGTTTTTTCCCCCGCTGAGTTTCGTTTTCTAAACGGCCGGGAAATTCAACGTCGGTATAACAATCAGAGAATTGATGAGTTTTACAGTGGCGAGGAAGAGTATAGTGTCGGTTAACACGGAAAAAGTGTATTTTGATACGGAAGAAAGTGTATTTTTAAGTGGGGAATCCGGGAAAATTTCGGAAAGTTTTTTTCCTTGTCGACGTACACACCCTGTTACCAGAATGAGATTTTCACTCTGCAGCGGAGTGTGCGCTGATATGAAACTTCCTGGCAGATTAAAACCGTGTGCCTGACCGAGACTCGAACTGGGGACCTTTGCCTTTCGCGGGCAAGTGCTCTATCAGGTGCAAAGTTCCCGAGTTTGAGTCTCGGTCGGGCACACGGTTTTAATCTGCCAGGAAGTTTCACACCCTGTTAGCTTGTTGATCTACAGAAGATTTAATAATAAGTCGATACTTGTACAGCTCCAAAAACAGCAGTCTATTTACAATGTGCAGCCGATATTTTTATACGCAGGAGTGTCCCGTTATTTTGCACGCCGATATACACTTTCTTCAAGAAATCGAGAGTCGATATCGACAGTTTAATAAATATCGATGTATTGGACACTCCATATTTTTAAAAATATCCTGGTCTAGCGCCGACTGCCGTTCCGCAGCCGAAGTCTGTCAGTTGCGGCCGTGCGGCCATTAGAGAAGGCGGCGGCAGCCCTTGCAGGCGAGTCAGCCGAGTACAGGGGGCAGCCCGGCCGACGCTCGGCCCTTCCTGCAGCTCGCGTGCGCCACGCCGCAGCCGCCTGCGTGTGCAGACACGGCTGTCGCACGTCTAACATTCGACCTGGTCTCTGCCTGAAGGCACGCGGTTGCTTCCTGACGGTGAAAGTCCTGGTCTCAGGTCTAAATTACAAACTAGTCGCAATTGTACGTAGACGGAATACACTTTATTTAAATACTTTGAGCACATACTGAAATGTGTTCGACAGTCGCTGGTAGGCGGTAGGGGGCGGCGCTTGCGAGGGCCGCCTGCAGACGGTGCAGCCTGCCCTGGCTGCCCTCTGCCCTGGACGCGGTACAGTGTGTCCGTCAAGTCGTGCGCCCTCTCCGCTCCACAGTGCAGTCTGGCCACACAGCCTGGCGGCGCTCACTCCCAGCTCAGCGACTGCCCTGTGCAGAAAAACACGACATTACGGAGTAAATTGCACCAACACGGGAACAGGAATCAAATGTCAACGTTCCCGTATCTCTTAGAAATATAAAAGCGGATGCCTGTTGGTCTGAATGCATGTTCGTGTACAACTTCACCCACAATTGGCGCACACATTCCGTCCGATATAGTTTTTAAACAACACATAGTGCAGCCGTACTGGAGAATTTAAGCCTTTCCTTTGATGCGGTCCGGTTAAACGCGACAACTCTTGCGACACGAGTAGTGCTGAAAAGTAACGGGGAACTCGCCATTTCGCCTTTTTTATAACTCAGATTCGAACTACTTTTTTGTCGTCGTGTAGGTAAACATGTCTGAAAAGTATGTCTCCACCAGGTAAATGGGATATTTAGTCCGTGGTCACATCTTGGAAAGGCTATTGGTCTGTTAGTTGAATCGGCGATTATTTGTTTAACGTAAAAGGGGATTATCGCGTTTGTACTACATTTGGCTATGCGAACGGAGTCAAATTCATCAACCTTTTAGAGACAATAGATTTTGCTTTTGTCAAATCTACTATCAGTACCGGAAGTGTTTACGACTGGTGTAAATGTTTCTTCGATTTCAACAGTTTGGTGTACCACAAATTCCTGTCACAAGGTAAAACGGTGAGAAAGCAGTAAAACCTACAAGCTCAACGCCAGCGGCATGACGCAATCCGAAAAAAAACTGTAGATTTGTGGCGGAACAGTTGATGATTTCTGCACTGCCATCACGCATCTGCTTAGAATTCGTTGCGTGTTCTTGCATGTTTCGCTGCAAACCATACTGTGGTGACGCCCTTGGCTGCACCATCACCCGATGTGAAATTTTATTCCTAAAAATTACGACGAACCGTAAAGGGCTGTGTCTTTCATCCACAGATGAGATTTGAAATGTATCGGTGAGAGAACTACAGGATATCACAGCGAAAGTTCCAGAATTGACACAGCGGAACAAACACTGGAATAAATGTATTCACATGTACTGGAAAATATTTTGATGAAGACAACATTGGTATAGAGTAATACATAAACCCAGCAATGGATCCAATATTCACCGCTCTCGCTTTCACTAATATTGTCCGTGTTGCGACCTACGTTTTGTTAACAGACGAGGAAGTTGTATTTCTGTACTTACAGATCTGATCAGTTGCCTGTGTTTTCTTCCCGAGTGTCGGAAGGGATTGCTCCACACACAAGTAACCGTTAGAGGTGTGTTTCTCTGAAGCTCAAAGATCGGTTACCAACAGGATGCTGGGGTCACAGGTGTCTCCTCGGAGTGAATTAGGAGAAAAAGTTAAAACAGCTGGCAATGAGATGCAGTGCACCAATTTTTAACGGGAAGCGGCTGTAGATTTCAATTATGGGATACTGGTATGTGTGATACGCTGGTTGATCTGTATTGTAGAGGGAAGATTTCTAGATTTGTAACTCGTCGCTGGACAGAAGTGTATTGAGGGCTGCTCGCAGTGTGGCGTCTGTGACGGTTTCTTTCATTCGGTGTGTGTGTGTGTATGTGTGTGTGTAGTAGAGTGAGAGTGTGTTGATGTTTTGTGCAGGAGCCTCTCTCAACAGGAGAAAGGGAGGAGGCTGATAGAGGCGGCCGAGCAGGGCGCGGCGGTGCAGCCGCACGAGTTGCTGGCGGCGACGAGGGATGAGTGGACCAGCTGGACCGCCCTGCATGTGGCAGCAGGCGGGGGTGACGTGGCGGCAGCCAGCTGTCTCGTTGGCGCCGGCGCGGAGGTCGACGCCAGGACCAGCCTGTATCAGAGCACGCCCCTGCACTGGGCTGCACAGAGGGGCCACGCTGGTGTGGTGCGGCTGCTGCTCGGCGCCTCTGCTGACCCCAACGCCAGGGATTTGCTGGGGCGGACGCCGCTGCACAGGGCGGCAGTGGAGGGCGACGCAGAGGCGGCGGCTGAGCTCCTGCTGGCGGGGGCTGACAGGGGGGCCCGGGATGAGGATGGCAGGACCCCCCTGGACGTCGCCAGGCGGAACAGAAACCAGCAGCTGGTGGATATGCTGAGACAACGCTGACATACGGCATTCAGGAATCACAATCAGTTACATCATATCTGTTGGTCTTTCAAATAAAGAACACAAAAAATCAATCCTTTGATCATTTATTTGTACATACCATTTTGTGCTGTGTATGACAACTCTGGTAACACCGTGACAACGACGGAAGGTACCTGTAAACTAACGTGAGGAGCCCTTCTTTTGACGATTTAGTCTGTAAAATACTACACGATCAGTTTTTGCAAAAGCTCAAGAACTCAAAAACACTGCTGTATTAACAAACACCACATGTCTCTTTCAAGATTGTCTTCCTCACGGGGTACAACATATGCAAGCAACTTACAAGAACACAGCTGACATCTATCACGACCGCCTGCATTTCAAAACGTCACCAATCAAACTCTTTTAAAGACACGAATGGAGCAATATTGTTGGTTGTCTACCACATCATGCAGCTGCATTAACGTTCCTTGTACGAACCAGTCCACTACATTACCCCATTACTGGAAACTATATGCTGCTAGCATGTGTGGTGCTATGTTACACCAGCATATACTCCACCATACTCATAAATTACTGGCACACAAGTCGTTCAGTCAGAAGTGTCTTCAGTTCCGATCTCACGCCGAGTGTACCTGCGTATCTGCACTACGCAAATACTTGCCGCCTTTAATTGCAACCTCACATTGGCAGCAAGAGTTACACCACATACTTGGAAACACTGCACATGGAACGAGTCACACATCAGGCAGATTCGTAGAGGTCACGCTATAATAAATAAAATTCTCTACTTTGGCCCACAAATCGAGTAACTGCTTCCAACTGCTGGTGAGATTCTAATGAGCGACTTGCTGTTACGTTAATTCAAATTTAGATGTGACTGCCGATGTAAATTACACACTTTCCCATACTGTCGCCATCTGTATATGAGCGTGTCGTTATTTCCTAACTTTCGTCACCTGAGTCTACGACGTTTAATAAAAATGACAGAACGAGCAGCGGGGATGTCAAAAACGAAACGCACTGCGACAACTAATTTTCAAAAGACGGTTCCTCTGACAACAGTGCTAGACTGAAGCGAATACCTGGTGGTTACACAGAGGGAAGAGATACATGTCCAGTGTGCACAGAAGAGGTTCTTATAAAGTGTCAACTGATGTGAAAGACTCATAAAATGTTGACGTCGAAAGTGAACTGGCCGGATTGAGCGTGTGACGTTCCTTTCCCTGTGGACAGAAACTTATTTTTCCAGGTTTTACGTTTCAATGTGACGCTGCAGCTAAGGGAACAGTGCAGAATACAGCAGCAGCGGCGGCGAGCGAGAAGGCGTTCCCCGCGCATGCGCCGGCAGCGGCGTGACGGTGAGTGGCTGGGGTGAGGCTCGCGAGCCAGCCGTGGGGCCGCCAGAGAGACTCGCGCCCGCCAGCCTCCAGCACTCGGCTGCGAGGCGGACCTGCAACTTCCCCTCAGCCAGCATCGGCCGCCAGGGCCCACCTGTGGCGCAGCAGGCGGTCACGTGTGTAACCGCTACACGGCGAATCAAACAACTTACACCCACACATTCACACCAGGTTACAAACGGAAACATGAAACACACTAAATTTTCTGAATATCGCAGTGTAAAAAAGGGACACCACACATGGCTTCACAATATTCGGGAAACCGACAGCCACGAAGCATCGCCGTTCACAAACTGCCGAATCACCCGGTGGCGCACAAGCTTCAAATTCAGACTCCACAGATTGAACGGAACATCCATAAGCAAACACAGTCACACACAGGAGCTACACACAATAAAACATACACCAGAGGAAAATACTGACAAGTTCCATATGATCGAGAAATTAAACCAACAAATTAGTAGAGAGAAAAGAAACACACCCGCACACACACACACACACACACACACACACACACTCAGAGAGAGAGAGAGAGAGAGAGAGAGAGAGAGAGAGAGAGAGAGAGACCGATAGTGTAAACAAAATTCAAATTCGTCGCAAAATACTCTTTAGAAGAATTGAACGTTAACGGCGTTAGCAGACACAACAATGTGTGTGTGTGTTTGTGTGTGTGTGTGTGTGTGTGTGTGTGCAGTGCCCTCAGAACGCAAAAGAATGATGTCGCAAAAAAACTTGAGCAATAACAAGTACACGCTAAATATTTTGACGCCAAAATTATGTTGCTGAATAATCAAGAGGTGTGCAGTGCAGGACACCATACAGATAGTCCTGCAAAACTGTGTAATGTAAAAATCACGGTAAGAAAAAAAAAGAAAACTTTAGGCCTGTCTTTGTTAGATCAATTAAAATGTCCACTGGGGATGGCACAGAGGTGCCCAAAAAACATGTTCAGGTAACAAGAGAAATTACTCTTTCTCCATAAAAGAGAACCTGTTTTCAATAATATATTCGCCATTTACTGTAAGAGTTATTTTCACAACTGCAATGTCGCCTTTGGGCTCTGAACAAGATTTCATCTCGGCACATGTCAGACTTTAAACTCCTCCGAGACACACACACACACACACACACACGTCCCGATTTTTGCAACTTCATGTGGTGAACCGTTTCACCTATTTAAATGCTAACTGTTTTACTGCATTCTTTAATAAATGTACTGTGATGGCGTCTTGGAATTTACTTCAAATGGGTCAACTACTCTCACCACCAAATTACACACACAGATCGCCTGCTTGCATCTAACTAGCTGTCCGTTCTGCTGCAAGAACTGCCCAAGTGGCCATATCAGCGAGAGACGTACGAAGAACAAGCAGGAGGGATTGCGGTGCGTCGGCTCATTAACATCGTACAGGAAATAAACTGTAGCAGTCTCGGGTGGGAAGTTACGGTGTGTTTATTGCTTTGTTCGGAGTCGTGCCTACATTCAGAAACATGTACGGAGATTTGGTACCAAATGGGGGTCATGCGCGTAGAAAAACGTTTGGAAGAAAAGTAAGGAGCAAATATTTGTACAAAGAACGGATGTTGAAAAATTACAGGGTGTATACGACCCAGGACAACCGGAAATCTGGGAAAAAACCCGGGAATTTTTTCATCGTTTTAGTTTTCAGATAAATTTTTGTAATTTTGGCTGGTAGGAACTGATTCTCTGGCAGTGTATCCCGCTAATGGAGAATAATACTGCAGCAATGAAACATAAATGAGAGTGGAAAAAAATAAATCTGTAGTTGCAGAGGAAATGCGCCATTTACAACAAGAAAATACAGCTAAAAATATGTCAAAGGCCTTAGGGCGAAGACGATGTGATACTTCGTAACAATACACTCCTTTCTGTGAGCGTGACGTCACAGCTGCTTACGTCAGGTTCATCTGGGCTGTCGCCAGCGGGATGTTGCACATGCGCAGTTGACTCGCCTGCGAGCAGTACCTTCCCCCGCTCCCCGCTGCTCGGGCTAGTGGTGGGCAGGAAATCGCGTATCTGTTAGAAATCGCAGTGATTGAGAAGTCACAGATATCACAATAACAACTTTACAAAATCTAACTGCGATTTCAGTCACAGTTAGCAGTCGCAAGTAGCATTTCACATTCAACGCCGTGAGCCATCTGTTGGCCGAATTCCGTACTGCTGTCTGCGATTTCAGTGACAAATCGCGGCTAGAAGTCGCAAGTAGTAACTAAAAAGCGCAGTTAACAGTGCCATCTGTTGGCCAAAGTTCGTACTACGCTCATCTCTGGGACACGCTATCGAGTCCAACTGCGATTTCCGTGACAAGTCGCAACTAAGAGTCGCAAGTAGCAACTAAAAAGCGCAGTTAACATTCTTTTCCTAGTGCCATCTGTTGACCGACGTACGTACTTCGTTATGAGAGCCTTGTGCCTCACGAGATCGGTGTGCTGTGTGTGCATATGAAGGGCTTATTTCAATAGTGGTACAAGTCCATTTTTGTTCATTTTGAGATACAGAGTCGTAAAGTTAAATGAGCGCTGAAAAATCTGCAGTTGAGATACCAGAAATATTCAAGCATATGGCTTCTTGCTAGAGATGAACCTTTATTTATGTTTGTTTGGATCATTAATTTCAGAAGCATTATAGACAGATAAGTGTGGGTAATGGACTTGTACCACTATTAAAATAAGCCCTTCACATTACATGACGACATGCACATTCAGAATCAGTTATGGTTGGTCAAACACAGCTGTGACTCTGAATGTATTATATTAATAAGAAGCAACATTGCCTTTTTCTCCGGAAAATATCAAGTAACGTAATAAATGTGTTTGATTCTGCTTCCAATATGACAGTTTTGCTTAATACTCCACATGCCTACAGGACTTTGCAATGTTAACACAGCAGAACTCAGACATCTGTATAAGTGTAGTGAAATGAAAACAGTATAATTGAGTCTTATGAATGCCTCACTTTCGTACCGACACAGTTCAAGATTCGGGATAAAAGTTTTACACCTGGTGTTCTACATGGCAACTTCACACACAAGAACTTTTTGCCGTCACTACTACCACCTACATAAGTAAGCTTTTCCTGTGTTACTTTCAAGTAATGCACTAAAGCTATTCCTGATTTAACTGGAAGATCTGTACTTCCCACTTTCATATCAACAGCCTCAAAATGCATATTGTAGACTTTCACACCAAGATTGTGGAGAGGGGGGGGGGGGGGGAGGGGGGGCATGTCACTCTCCAACAAGTGTTTACCAGTAAATAAGTGGCGGAAAATTACGGGTATAGGACGGCTTAAACATGTGGAAAATGAGATTTTCATTATTCACTCACTGTATTTAACATGTATTATTCCTTTAAAATCGCACAACAACTACAATAAAACACAGTTTAATCACTCATCTGCACACTTATTTCACAATTATGGCACTTTTAAACTGAAAAATCTGTAAGAGCTGTCTTGAATCTTCACGAGTCTCTCTCAACAGCCTTGATGTGGATAGATACATACAGCAACCAGTAATCAGAGTCAGAACTGTCGCAAAATCACAAGGATTATTAAACAATTTTTGCTGTCACTAATTACAGGCAATGTAATTGACAGAGTAGATTGCTAATATTTGCTCTAATGAAAGCCACTCAATGGGGTATATTTCACATTTGCAAGAACGATCTCACTGAAGTAATTAAGTCCATCGAAACACTTAGAAACTAACCTCTCGTCTGTGGCAATTTCTCCAGATCTGTTGACAATGATATTTTGAGTTATCACTTTACTGAGTGACTGAAATGTAGTTCAGGTACCTGTAAACATAACAATATGTTACAATTCATTTTATAAACACGAACTATTAAGCTACTGTATGGCTACTTACATATTAATTACACTATTAATATTTTCACAGTTGTTTCTTTAATACAAAATTAAAGCCAACGGAAGGACAAACATAAAACATACTTACCAATGACAGGTTTGTTGAGATGCTATTTTCTGTGTGGACAGATGTAACTTTTTCATGCGGTGGTAAGTCGCAGAAATCGCAGGAGTCACAGAAATCGCAGAAGTAGCAGTGGCGGAGGGATACACGAACTAGGATCCTTAACTTCGACTCTTAACTGCGACAAATCACAGTTGAGAATAACAGATACTGAAAAGTAGCATTCACAGAAATCACTGATATCGGAAAATCGTAGTTTAGCCCATCACTAGCTCCGGCCGTTAGCTGTATCGCGCTCTGGCTGCCGCATTCGCGCATGCGCAGAGTTATCTGAGTTGTAGAGAAAGGGGGGGGGGGGGGGGATTCTGTCCACGAGACCCGTGATTTCGCTGCTTCCTCTTCATATACAGCTTCCACGTCTAATGAACACAAAACGTATTTTTGTGGCCAGGAGCTATCTGGATTTTATTTCAAAGTTTTTGGCAGTCAAGCATTAATTGCTTTCCAGCAGAAAGATGAAGTTATTGTTGTTAGTTTCCTAAAGAAATTTGGCGTTACTATTCTCGCAGAGGAAGTCAATTTATTTGAAACGAAGTGTTTCATTCCACAGCTGTTCGTCGAATGTAAAGTGCACGTTTTCATGTTCTGCCATTTATGGCATGATGTCATAAAGAAGGAAAAACATGAGATGCTACAGTACTGCTACTCAAAGAAAACTTACGTCCCAAAAACCACACCGAAAAGCTTAATGTCAGGTGGGACGTACTTAATTGCGAATCTGGACAATGTGCACTTCAGACCGAAGTATTCACGTTAGTATAGTTTACGAAATTTCGATGCACTCGGAAGTATCCTCTGACGTCCTGTTTCTTTTATGCCGTAATGTAACACCTCTTTGTGCTTTATACACACAAACATGCGGCCTTCCTACGTCACTGCAGCTGCGCACGCGCAGTAATGCCTGTTTTCTGGCGCTCTCTGGCTACTGCTAAACCGAAGATGTTTGTGACAGTCTGGGGATAGTTTTTCCAATGGTGGTTTGAAAAGTGTTACTTTCAAAGTAAATATGCTTCTACGCAGGATGAATTATGTTACGTGTGAGAAAGTGGGCTGAATTCCTTAAATCACAGAGCGTTTGACTCTCGTTTAAAACTGAACACTTTCAGGACCAACCACGTAGAAGAATTTCGACCCAGAAGACCAGACATTTACGTCATTATTTTAAATTTACAGGCACATTTGTGTGACGTACATTAAGTATAACACACGCAATAAATATCAATATTAGATGTGAAAGCTTGGCTTTTCTTGTTGCTACACTACATGTTTTAATGTGAACCCCTAACTTTTCCTGTTTGTGTGTTCGCGCTACGTAGGTGATTGCTATTGGCTTACTACATAACGTGTCCTATGCTCTGAATGTCTGCTGTCAGCGGCTGGCCAAGTCACGTGCTATGACATCGCAATCTCGATTTCAAAGCTCCGGAAACTAGCGTGCCGTTTCGGTGCAGTTCGAATTTATAGTTTCGTAATACTAAAATATGCAGCGTATATGTTGCTGCAAATCAAAGGCCGTTCCAAAACTTCTCTCCCCGTTCCATTTTTTCCAGGAAGTTCCACGCCAGTGTATAAACCGTAAACCATTCAAAGGATTGATAAGTTTTACAGTTCCGAGGGAAACCTACCGTCACTTAGCTGCCTAACATACTTCTGTGGTGAGCGAGTGAACTGTTGTAACACACGACGGGAGTTAGCCGGACTTGTTACTGTTACAGGAAGTCCAGATCGCTGTTTGTGTACATCTGTAACACAGCCTTCGGCTTCACATTTGTCTCGAATGCGTCGAATCGTTAAACGTGTCCGTGGCTCTGTTTGTTACTCATTTCGCCATTGCCGTTGAACCTCATTACTGTTTTCGTACTTAAAATACCACTTCAAAACTGACTTCGTTTCATCGAATGTAAGCCTTGCGCCAGCCATGTTTACTCGAGTAACAAGGTGCAGCTAAGAACAAAACACTGACCATCTGTCGACTGTCATCTGACAAAACAAAACAACGCAATACAACGCTTGTGTGGCGATTGCCGGAACTACAAACTATTACACTACCAAAGATGAGACAACTCTGTCAATTAGTTTGCCAGTTATGGACTTTTAAACAGTGGATACAGTTTTGGACCCCTGTGTGTATATATATTCCGAACTTGGAAAAATAACGCAGGTACACCTTTCAGTAGTGGTCCTTTATAGTGTTGCAAATTGCAGTGCATACATCCACACCTAGTTTTGAAATGGTGGGCTGTGATATTACGTGGCTAATAGCCAGACTCTTGAATGATTCCCCAGTCAGGAGGAAACGTAATGTTAACTTCCAGCCTGCATCGTAACACGGCATCTACCGGTATTTTATTGGTGATCTAAGCTGCTATAATCACCAGATGTGTAAAAGTTGGATTTGATTGTTACTTTCCAGATGGTGAGATAGTCTCCCACATCAGTGTGTCCTCGAAACAGGCCATGTCCATCCTCAGGAAGCTCCGAAATTCACACGAATCTTCGAGCCTCAGTTCTTTCATAAGCAGTGAATTTAATCCTTTGCCTTTGTCGCTTCTTGTCAGCCAGAATCGAACCCACCAACGTCTGGCTTTTTGTTTTCGTCGTCGTTCTGCCCTAGTCCGAAGATTTACCTTCACTGCCAGGGGAATAGCTGCAGAAACAAGTGGGTCCTCCATGTGCAGAATGCTGTATGAACGCATATAGCTGTGTAACCAGGTGTCGTAATGTAAAACTAAGTGTAGAGTCGGTAATTCAGAACAGTAGAAACTTACATAAGAAATTAACAATTACTTAATAAATAATGATAAACAGTTTCTTATGAAAGAGGAACTTTGAGTGACATGAATAATTCGATGACGTTCCAATATGTGACACGGTCCCCCTCGTGTTTCACGCGGAAGAACGAATGACTCGACAACAGATCAGACAGTTCTGTTTGCGTTTCGCACGTTGTCACTGTCTGCTGCGCATGCGCGGCAGGCATGTCCCGCGTGGATGGAGTAACAGGTCTACGTGAACCAGCCTGTAGTTACGGATATGCACGTTTGGGTCGCTGGTGCATAGGTCTACAGTTTAGGGGCATAAGTGTAATATTGGCTTTTAGGGTGTGCCCCAGGGGATTATTACAGGACGGTTACTTTTCACTATATATATGACGTAGTAGATGACGTCAGGAGTTACTTGATGCTTCCGCTGCTGCACGCGGAGGAGTCGCGGCGGTGGAAAACTGCAGCTGAATACTGGAGGACCTGCAGGGGGTGCAGGCTTTGGTGCAGGGAGTCGCAGCGGACCCTCAACACGAACAGGCGTAATGTAATGCGAGTACGTACACAGGAACACCATTCACTGTACGATTACAAAATAACAGAACAACCACTGGACAAATGGTTGCAGTAAGTATCAGCTCTTAACTTCTCGAATTTTCTCGCTGTGGCCATTTCGCGAGATGTGTGAGGGGGAGAGGTAGTGTGTAGTGCGACTCTTAGCGGAAAATGCTCTCTCGAAATTTCAGCAGCAGACTTCTCCATGATGCACAACGCCTCTCTTGCAGCGTCTGCCGCTCGAGTTTGTTGGGCGTCTCTGTGACGCTCTCGCGCCGACCAAAAGGTCCCGTGACGAAACGCGCCGCTCTTCTTTGGATCCCCCCTGTCACTTCCTCCAGTCCCACCTGGTGAGCGTCCCAGACTGACGAACAGTACTCAAGAATCGGTGGCACAAGCACCATGTGAGCCACGTGTCCCGTGGATGGTTTACGTTTCCTTAACATTCTCCCTATGAATGTGTGTGGCATCCGCTTTTGCTGCTAATTGGTTTCGATGGTTATTCCACATAGGTTCGCTCTGGATAACTACTCATAGATTTACGATAGGTAACTTACTGCTTCCATAAATTTGTCATCAGATTTGTAGTTTTAGAGCAGTGGATTTCTTTTCCTATGTTTACAATATGTTACATTTATTTACGTTCAGCGTCAACTACGAGAGCCTGCAGCGTTCATTAATCCTCTACAGGTCATTCAGGAAATCTGCACCACCTTCTGGCGTCGCTGCTTCCTTACAGACGACCGCGTCGTCTCTGGAAAGCGTTAAAGTCCTTCCAACTGTAACACTGTCACAGCAGGGCTACAGAATCACTTGTTCAGAATGTAGTCTGCCACTACTAGTCACAGATCCACGGGCAGGGATGCCAAGTCTAACTCTATGACAGCAGACAGTGGAATCGATGTTCGATATGTCGTCTGGCAGAATACGTACACGGGCATGGACAGTGATGCTACGTGTGATTTACATATGCAAGTGCAGTGTATCCACCGCACACTTCTCGTAACTTATTTTTAGTGTTTTTTCATTACCTCCCACCTCACAGCTGTTGTCCCAATAAGTTTCTTCTCCGTCGTTTCGGAGCTGTAACGCTTCTACTGTAAACACTGCTCAATAGTGTGATGACTGCGTACGTTTTAAAGTTCAGCATAACAAGAACCGTAAGATGCTAGGATCCCACCTAATTTTGTTGTATTTCACCAATCACAAAATCAGTAAGACGATTTCTACAGCCAGTCTGTCGTTAATATTCATAAGAAGATTCCCAGTCACTATTCAGTAGTTCCCGAGAAGAGCAGCGCGTTTCGTCACAGGTTCGTTTAGCGAGCGCCAAAGCGTCTCGCACCTCCTCAGCCGTCTGCTGCGGCAGGCGCTGCAAGAGAGGCGTTCCGCGTCACGCCGTGGCCCACTGCTGAAGTTCCGAGAGCGAACCTCGCTACAGCAGTCGGCCAGTGCGTCGCTGCCCCCTACGTGCGTATCGCGAAAAGTCCGCGAAGGTGAAGTCAGAGAGGCTTCCCAGCAATGGCTCTCCCCGCGAACCATACGCGACTGGAACAGGGAGAGGGGGGGAGCGACACCGGTTGACAAAACTACCCTCCGCCACACACAGTCACGTGGCTTACGGAGTAGAGATGGAGACGCAGAGCCGCAGGAGTGGTATTTTTCTTTAAACTGTGAGTTGTCTCTCTTCACTTCCTATTAGCAGTTCGCCGTTTTGTTTTACGAACCGAACTGAAATGACGTGAAAGTGAGACAGTTTTATTTGAAACCGAGTGCGTTCTGCTGTTTTCTTTAGTGACTATTGTGAGAAATGGCGCCATCTCAGCTGTTGGCATTCTCTCTATCATAGGTCGCCGGTCATGGTGTTTATCTTGTTTCCAAACTGTTGTTCATTGTTAATAACAAACTTGAGGAGGAGTTAAACGTAACTTCACGCTATTGTCAACTGACGGAAGTCTATGGTGAGTCGTGTGTGGATGTCAAAAATGTTCGTAAGCTGTGTAGAGAGTTTGCAGCTGGTCGGACCGAAATTCACGACGAACAAAGGAGCGGGAGACCGTCAGTTTCTGAGGAGGCAGTGTTGAAGGTTGAGCAAAGCATGCCTCGAGATCGGCGGATCTCCCTGGATGATCTCTGCACGTCGCTTCCTGAGGTTTCCCGAACCACCGCTCACAGAAATTTAAGAGAAACGTCGAACTACCGGAGGGTGTGCGCAAGATGGGTGCCACACGTGCTGACTGAGGACCACATGCGGCAACGAGTTGATGCTTCCTGCGCATTTCTTCACCGCCTTGCAGCCGAACGGGACAACTTTCTCGACTCAATTGTCACTGGTGACGAGAACATTTGGCCGCAAAGCAATTCAGCTCCGACGACGAGGTGAAAGAAGAGGTTCATATCTTCCTGAACAGCGTGGCGGCGAGCTGGTATGACATGGGCGTACAAAAACTGCCACGGCGTCTACAAAAATGCGTCGATGGAAATGGTAATTATGTCGAAAAATAGCTAAATGTTCAAGCTGTAAACTGATGTAAACCATTGTAGAAATAAACAGGTCTATGTACTTATAAAAATATAGGAGAGCTTACTTTTGGGGTTACCCTCGTATGACGGCACCCACAAGTGTTTCTCAACCGATATCGCCTGTATACTGGCTCCACTGTCAGAGTATCCTGCCAGAGGTCCGAAGTCATCCTCGCCTCATTTGTCCCCAGATCACTACTTTTAAATTCGTCAGCACTGGGTAAACGAAGAAATAAAATGACACGTAACTGAACAGAAGTGCCCTCAATACAACTCTGGGCGGAAAAATTTCTTCAAACCGGGAAGGGAGTTTCGGACGCTCACGGTATTCTCACTGCGTCAAATGTGAATAAAAGTGCGAGATTCGGACGAAAGCCACCGCCGGCTTTTCCCGCTCAGCTCACTGCAGTCCGGCCGTCGATGTCTGCGACGCGGTTTCCGCCCACCGAGTCGTAAACAATTCGGCGAGTTGCTGCGCGGTCTCTGAGCGCCGCGGCAGAGGGACTCGGGTGCGCCGTGCTGACACACCCACAGACCCGGCAGCTGCCGCGGATCGTCACCTCTGCGGCCTGCCTGTAGCCACAGTTGACGTCCCTCGCTTTGACGTCAATACAAGTAGCGGAAACACTTCTGCTTAAAACACTGCAGCGAATGTTTACAGCCAACACCCACTACGGTCTCGCATTGCTCGTTGCAAACGTAGTCGGGTTCCGCAACATCTCCGCGCCACAACACGCCCTCTGCACCACCGACAGCCTCGAGCAGAGATGTGAGTGGTCTCACGACACATCCAGCTGGTGGCGCCAGGAATTCTGAAGGAGACGCCGGAAAACCCGCCATGGCTCATCGGCGTACTTTTCTTTCTCTCGACATCAACACCAATACAGCCGCTCCACTTTGTTTCTCCAGCTTCAGTAAGACGACTTTCAGCTCTTGTTCCCTTTCTGCCATCCGTGTGGTATCATCTGTTTTTCTGAGGTCATTTACAATTCTCACCTGCTGTTTGAATTCTGGTTTGCTCTTCATGTAGCCCCGTATTTCTCATAACGTGCTCTGCACACAGACTGAATAAATAACGCGACATGCAGCACTCCTTTCCGATTGTCGACCATTTAGTTGCTCCGTGTATGGTCCTCACCGTGACTTCGTGGTCAGGATACAAATTCCGCGTGAGGTAAACGAGGCGGTCTGGTACTCACTGCGTTTTAAGCATCTCACATTTTTGTCATCGGCACAATCAAATGCTTTGGCATAATGAATAACGCAGAGGCACCCGCCTTTCGGGAATTGTCTCGCCTTCTCTATGGATTCGGTGTTGAGAATACTACTGCATCGTCTGGGATCGTTACCGGATAGGATTAATGGAGTACATCGAGAAAGTTCAAACAAGAGCAGCACCTTTTCTAATATGGCGAAATAGGGATGAGTGTGTGGAGGGCTTGATACATGGTTTGGGGTCCACGTAATTGTTTTAATGGTGTGGACCCCAAACCTTGTATCAAGCCCTCGACACACTCATCCCTATTTCTCGTTGCGTCGGAATCTTCTCACGGAAGTTCAACCACCAACTTTCTTCTCTGCAAGCCAAAATATTTTCTGGACGCCGACCTACACAGGGAGAAACGATGATCATAACAAAATAAGGGAAATCAGAGCTCGCTCGGAAAGATATAGGTATTCGTCTTTTCTGCGCGCTGTTCGTGTTTGGAATAACAGAGAATTATTGTGAAACTGGATCAACGAACCCTCCGCCAGGCACTTGAGTGTGATGTGCAGAGTGTCCACGTAAAAGCCGGAACAGAGGCGCATCCAGCTTGTCCGGACGACATGTGCAACCAATAATGGCTGTTCCCGAAGTTGAGAACACCGACACGAGTGCAGCCAGTCCAGTTCACGTTGTTTACAAAATGTTGGTTACCTTCCGCTTGGCGCAAAAGTCATTCGCGAAACAGTACTCGTCGAATGCGGATGCCGACCTCCAGTTGTGGACTTTTCTCTTCCCGTTGAACATTTTCTCGTTATAGGATGACTTGGGGAGATGTACGAGGGTTTTACAGACGAATCTGCTGCGTTTAGGATGGATGCGACGCCAAAAGGCTGCAGTGAACTGCGACGACAGCGGCGGGTTTCGCAGCCGGTGTGGTCACCGTTTCTTTACTTCTTTCATTGTTTGTTACAAAAAAATAAAAACTATGTTTCTGTTAGCCTCGATGATTTAAAACACGATAACACACAAAATGATAAAAGTATGGCGAAAACTCGAACGGTCGCTGCTTGCTAGTCTCTATACATCTTGTCGTCCGTCTTCTTTCCTTTTTTCCCTACTGCAACGTTAGTTTGAGGCAGTTCTCCGTATCTGGTGCACTGTACTTGTCTACCACTACTTCAGAATACCTCCTCGTGCTGGCCATGAAGGCCCCACACCATGCAGGCGTGGCGCGAGCCGAGCGGCGCTCGGAACCCTGGAGAACAAGCTGGAGCGGCTGGACAGTGCTCAGCGAGTGTAGCCGGGTTCCAGCCTGGACACTGGGCAGTGGGTGAGCTGCTCCAGACTGGACACTGCTCACTCCACACGTGCTTTCCAGTTCGTGTCCAGTCTGTCTGTGTGCAGTGACCACAGGGCAGAGTGACTGGTCCGCGATGTAAGTGAGCCTCCGCTGGACTGAGCCCGGACCTCTGACGCGGTCCGCCCACACCGCTGCAGATTCTCACCGCTCGAGGCCTAGTCACAGTCTCCAGCACTTGGCGTACGCCCGCGTCTGCGTCCGGCTCCGCCGTCGGTAAATATTGTGGGGCCTGACGGGAGCTCCGCCGCTCTCCCGGCACCGTCGCCAGCAGCGGCGAGTCGGCAGGCGACGCGCGGCACTCCCCACGTGGACTCCAGCAGGTCCAGCACGCGCCACGCACCAGGGGGGCGGCCGCAGACTGCTGCCCGCCTCTCCAGACACTGCTGTCCCCCAGCTGAGGCAGCGTCGTGCCCTGCTCTCCGTCTCACTCAACCTGTGCACGGGAGAGACACGATAATATTGGGAAACGGATCTACAGTCGCGTTAGAAAAGTTAACGCTCCCGATGCCACCGCAATTCTGTCAGAGATGGGAAGAGCCAGTTGAGTGTAAAGGACAATGTAGACTGATGGACGTTACGAGGTGGACATCAACTAAACTAAAATTAGTGTACAGTGGACAAGGCAGTCCATTACATCAAGCGACGCCGGCAACTTTATATTACGAAATCAGAAAATGCAAGGAGTACACGGATTGTACTATTCGCACAAGAAAATGATTAGGTAATCGCAGAAGTGAGGTCAATATAAACTGCAGAGTGACAAAGGCAAGAACGTCTGTCTATAAAAATGTATTACTATCAGAATATTAAAAAGTTAAAACTAATGAAAAATAAAACGAATAAAACAAAAATTTAATAATACAGATAATTCCATTTTTCCCCACCCTCCACAGTTCCTCGATATTGGAAGGTGAATGTTGAAGTATGAGAAATCCGCTCATATGGCAATCTGTTGAAGTAAACAGATTAGGATACTAATTCGGTTGGACATATCTTTTGTCAAATTTTATCAGTGCATTCTGCGAGCACAGGCAATAATAATGTTGCATACTGCCCGTGTGGCCAACATAGTGTGTTCTTGAGTCAATGGTGGGGAAGAAGCAGGTTAATCTTAAATCATTCTTCTCACATACTGCGGTGTGTGAGAAAACATCTATGTCGGGCTGTGATGGACCGGATTCTTCATGGCCCACAGTCCATATGTTGGACAACCCTCTGCTAGTGTATGCGGCAGTAAATCCCATTTCAATGCCAATGCTATTTATGCTTGTTGACTGGTATACCTGACGGGAGGCCAGAGTCACACGGCATTTACATTTAGGTCAAAAGTGACCGAGGCAGGAGGAGTACCTGATGTGGGAAACAGATCAAGGAGCAAGAGATAAGAAATAAGAATGAAGATGTGTCATCTGTATATATAAAAGATTATGTCCTTACCAACTGACTGACTCACTTACTCTCTCACCCACTCCTCATTGCCCAAACAGCTGAGGACAAAAGTTTCAGATTTGTAGGGATGTGGATCTTCCACTGTAGGCATTGTTTAGGAGGTACTGTTCGAAATTCTGCTACGAAGGGGGTGAAATAGCGGTTGAAAGGCTTTTTAAAAACATGGTACTATTACGGCAATTTTGACACGAGAGCTGCAAAAAATGGTACTTAGTAACTCCGTCAGAAATAAAAAACAAATTGTTTCAGCATTTTCGGAAAATAAACCATTAATGGGGTAGAATAAAGGGTGAAAGCTTTTTCTGAAAATAGATCATTATTAAATACCTACTAAAGCATTTTTGAAACTACATCTACGAAAATTGGTATTTGACAGCTCTGTTGGAAATACAAGAATACACATTTCAGTGATTTTGGAAACTCAGCACTTTAGAGGGAGTGAAACAGGGAATGAAAAGTTTTATGAAATTGTTTCATTATGAAAGCGTTTTAAAAGCTAAATCTGTGAAATTTCTATTTGGCTTCACAGTATGAAATAAAAAATACATCTTACACTGTTTTTGCAATCCTGATACCTAAGTGGCTGAAACTGCAAATTTTTCATTATAATACAAAAATCTTCAAATAAAGTCTAAGAAAATCGTTTTTTCACTTCTCAGTTATATACAAGGAAAAGTGTGTTTGGGGATGAAAGTTTCAATGGATAATAATAGCACAAAAATGCAAAGGGAGTAATTAACGAAAACTTTGCACTTCAGCCACCAGAATCTCTTTTTGGTCAGAAGTAATTAATTTAATAATAATTCTTCAGTTGCTAAAGTCATCGGTTTTGACTTTAAGGCATATGTATACCTGCAGAATATCAATATTTGAATGTTGTTAAAATAATATTGTTGACATGTGCGTCTGAGATTGACAAAGAACATACTTAAATTAGGTACTATTTTTAATGTAGAGCAACATTTATTCTGGAACAAGATTTCAAAACACGTTGGGCAGATGTAACAACATCTCCCTCCTTTTCCTTTGTGTCGACATCCCACAAATACAGTACTTTGCATTCGGGCATACGTGGCTGCATTAGGATGGCATAAGTAGCAACCGGTGTGTGCTGAAGTTTAAAACCTGTACGTTCAGAATGCTTTAACTGCTTACTGTTGAAGTTTCGGCCCAAATCATCACGGTCAGCCTCATAACAAGCGGGCAGTTTGGTGCAGATGTTTCTTCTTTCCTCTCTGTGTGCTCTTCTGTGAGGCTTTGAAGAACCCAGCGACACAAACCCAGTGGAGAAGTGAGTCCTCACTGGCAACACAGACGTCAAGTTGAGCACTGAGTTGCTTGGCTGTTTGTTGTTCATCGATCGCCTCAGATAAGTAGGTCCACACGTTGCAGCACTGCGGGTCTCCCAGCCGTGTGCAGACAGCCAGCTCGTGGGAGACCAGCCAGGTGTCTCACGGAACAGAGGCTGGCTCCTCCTTGTCCTTCCGATGGCAGGTGCTTTGCCCAGTGACTCGCGTGCTTCCATTCACTCTCCTGTGTCCGTACATGTTTCATAAATGCCTGTGAATATTTGTGGTGGTGTGGTTTTCTGCCAAAAGAACTTAAAAGTAACTGCTGTTGGCTTGGAATGCACCTCAGTTGCAGATACCATTTTGAAGACTGGGCATAACACTTCCATGGACCAAAAGCTACTGGGAATATATGGTACGACATGGGAGTCAACCAAATGTGGCCAATTAGCTACTTGCAGTCTAATAGGGAACACCCCAGATTGGGACTGTCCACGTCTAGGGTTGTCTGCTAGAGCGTCCAGCTCTTATTATGTCTCAGCCAGCCGAGTTCTAAGCTGATTGAGACCAATTTTCTTTGTCACTTTGTGTACAATGATGTATTATTTGAAAATCCCAATGTTCACCAGGAAAAAGAAAATTTCCTTATATGTTTTGGTATATCTTCTATTAAGAGCGTGTGATGACAACTACTGGTTCTTTGTGTCAGCTGCATTCATTGGACTGTTGTACTGTGTAACTGCTTCAGGCTTCTCGATTGGACAGACAAAATTACAATTTCAGGGTCAGTGTTTCACTCTGCAGTGGAGGGTCCACCTATACAAAACTTCTCAACAGTTTAAAACTGTGTGCCAGATCGGGACTCAGACACGGGACTCTTTCCTTTCACATTAAAGTGCTCTACCAAATCTGTCATATCACTACCCATCCTACTGCAGAGTGAAAAACTAATTCTGGAAACATCCCTCAGGCTGTGACCGAGTCATGTCTGCGCAATATCCTTTCTCCCAGGAGTTCTGGTCCCGCAAGTTTCACTTGAGAGCTTCTGTGGAATTCGGAAGGTAGGAGGCGAGGTACTGGTAGAAGTAAAGGTGTGGGGACGGACCGTGGGTCGTGATCGGATAACTTGGATGGCAGGCGGCAGGGCACTTGCCCACGAAAGGCAGAGCTCCCGAGTTCGAGTCTCGGTCTGGCACAAAGTTTTAATCTGCCAGCTAGATTCAAAATTACAATTTCTCTGAACCGAGATTTATGAGGCAAGGAAACTACATTGCATTACTTTTTGAAAGCGTCTCGATTTAACCCGCTTCAGTAACTGCTGCTTGCTGTGTACCTTAAACAGAAAGAGTGCCTAGTGAGGTGTCCTTTTAATTTAATTTTGAACTGCCAGAGATTCCCAATTTATTGTTGTGTTACACAGGAGCCGGCCGTGGTGGCCAAGCGGTTAAAGGCGCTGCAGTCTGGAACCGCGCGACCGCTACGGTCGCAGGTTCGAATCTTGCCTCGGGCATGGATGTGTGTGATGTCCTTAGGTTAGTTAGGTTTAAGTAGTTCTAAGTTCTAGGGGACTGATGACCTTAGAAGTTGAGTCCCATAGTGCTCAGAGCCATTGGAACCATTAGCCATTTGTTACACAGGAGCTTCTTGAAAATCTTCCAGCCAGAGACATAACTCCACTTTGGACCATAAAGAATCAGGCAAATCTTACACGAAAATTACTTATGCCTCGTTCTGTGATGGTGTATATCACAATCAGGTGAAGCCAGTTTTCATCATTGGCAATAAAAACTGTTAACCCGCTTGCTTATAGAGCCGGCTCACAGCCGGTCGCAGATTTCGGCTCCGTTACTACACTGCCAACTGTGAGCGCGTCGAACAGCTACTGGTATACCGACTTCTGGGCATTCCTTCTTCCCTGTTGATAGATGGTATGACATGTTATACACAACTGGAAAGCTGAGAAATCGACTTGTTTACTCGTGTACAACACATTTAATTTCTTTTAATATTTTCCAAGTTATAAGCAATCATTACCAGGGTTTCTCACCAGCTGTTTAGTAGCGAGCGATTCCGTACACTAATAAGTCTCTTTTCAGATGAGGAAATCGAAAGTCTATTGAATAAAAGTGATAGTGATGCTAAGCATAGTCACATTTCTCACAGCTCCAATAACAGAGACAGTGAGACAAACAAAACTGAACGTGACAGTGATGTTGCAGCAACAGTTGTGAGTGTTGCTGAAATAATAGAAGGTAGAAAAATGAAAATTAGAAATAAATAAGGATAACCTTCCAACATTTCATTTTCTGGTTCTAGTGGCATCAATTCGAGAGTTCAAAGACAACTGCCTCAACAGCTAACCCCCTTAGATATGTACAGAAAAATAGGTCATGTGTCTTTCGGGGAGGATGTAACAGTAGAAACAGATATGCAACAGACTGTTATAAACAAGGTCCTACTTTGAAATCAAACAGTGCTTGGTTTTCTACTACATCTGATGAAATTCAAGCATATTTTGCTGTATGTTTTCTTATGACACAAGTAAAGAAGCCACACTTCAGTCAGCTGGTCCACAAAAAAGTCAATTCATACTCCATTCTTTTCTCATGTCATGATTTACAGAAGAATCTTACATATTTCTAGTTTCCTTCATTTTGCAGATAATGGAAATGCAAACCATGCAAATCATCTGGACAAGTTGCACAGTGTTATTGAACATCTCAAACAAAATTTCCAAAGTGTTTATTATCCTGAAGAAGATACTGCAATTGATGAAAGTCTCGTGAAATTCAGAGGTAGACTCTGCTACTTCCAATTCAATGCTCCAAAAAAGACACATTTTCGAATAAAGTTCTTCAAAATTTGTGAGTCAAATAGGGATTAGCATTCCACATTTGATGTTTGTACGTGAAAAAATCCTGAGTCAGGCAACAAAAAAATCTCAATTGGTCAAGCTGTTGCATTATGTGGTTCGTGCAACTGTATTTGGACAATGGTCAGACAGTACACATTGACAACTGGTACACTTTGCTGTTTTTTTTAATTGTGAGGTTCACTGAAAGGGGCACAACCACCATAGGAACAGTTAGATCCACAATGTGAAATATGCCAGACCAGTTCCAAAAATATAACCTAAAAAAAGGAGAGACTTGTATTATTTTCACACAAGCTCATAGCTCTGAAGCAGATGGATAAAAAAGAAGGAAATCATCTGTCTGCTATCTATGTAGATGTCAGTGTGACAGAAACAGTAGAAACTAATAGGAAAACCAAAACTCCAGTCCAGAAGACCAGAGCAGTTACACAATACAGCAGTCCAATGAATGTACTTGACACACAGGACTGGCAGTTGTCATCTTTCCTTCGTATGAGAAGATATGCCGGAAGATACAAGGAAATTTTCTTTTCATCTGATGAGCAAGTTGGATTTTCAATTACTGTATCCTAGTACACAAAGTGAGAGGAAAAAATCTTGTTTCAATCAGTTTAGAATTCAGTTGGCCGGAATACAGTGGAGCTGGTCACTCTAGCAGACTACCTTAGTCTGTGGTTTCCCCTATTAGACTGCAAGCAGCAAACTGGACACATATTGTTGAGTTTAGCCTCCAAATCCCATCAAGAAAACACCCTCCAAAAATTGTGTCGTGTCCAAAGCAAGGACGAAGAAAACTGATACATTGTATATCTATAAGAAACGTATCGCGGCAGTGCACATGCCAGAATGGTTTTGAGTATACCACACCAACAAAAACTTCTAAAACAGTATTATCCTCACTCATCACTTCAGTAAATAGTAAGGTAAGATTTATAAAGAAATCATATCAATACACTATATAATTTTGGGAAGAGAGCATAACAAGTAATTCCTTGAGTGCAAGGTTACAAAAGGCCAATAATGTTTAATGCATTTGATGGCCCACATATTGTCTGCCATGCAACCACAATATTGACTGTTAATGGCAACATGGGGGGGGGGGGGGGGGACTGGAGGAATCGATTAGTGGGCACAGCACGAGGCTACAGAGCGTACTCGAAGTACTTAGTCGACGAGTAACTCGCAAGAGTGTACATTGCTAGGGGTATTGATACAAAGCTGAGGGATTTCAACGATAAACAAAGCTAACATTGCATTGTATCAAAAATGACAACAACAGTTGCTGAAGTTGACAGTTCATCAGAAAGGAACCCAATGAACTTTGTGGAGTGAGAAAGAAGTGGCAGGTGAGGTATTATCATTTCTGCAAGATGAGTCAGTGGAGTGTGTGGTGTCCCATACGCTCTACTATGTGGGCCATGTATGTGAGGAGTTGAGTGATGACGATACGTGCTCAGTGAGTGAAAGTAATGTGGAAACAGGCGTCGGGCCGTGTAGTTCATCAATCTTGACAGACGGGGAGCCACACAGCCTGCATCCGGTGAGACATAGTGAAGCACAATCGGTTTCCAAGGAGTGGGTACTAAACATTATTGTCACACAGAAAATAGTCCGCAGCATAGGAAAAAACAATTACGAACAGTTTTCGAATGAGACTGCAGCAATATGACCGTGTAGTGGGTAAAAAAAAAAAAAAAAAACTACGGATATTCGAGGGAGGACAGGGTGTACTTGTTACGAAAACTGGCATTTGTGCATTTCGAGAATGTTAGATACAGGCGTTCTTGCCGTGCAGGTGACCGGGCTGGCAGCGGCGACGACTGCAGGCGCGGAAGCCGCGGAGCCTCCAGCTCTGCCGGAAAACCGAGGACGGCACAAGCGGATCTGGTTCCGGGGTCGCCTGACAGTGCCGGAGGGACCAGAAATGACAAATTAGGCGCGAAGAATGCGCCCCTGCTCCCAGCGCTGACCGCCAGGGAAAACGCGACAGAAAACCAAATCGTGTGGCGCCGAGCCAGAACGAGGCGAAGCAGCGAGAGCGCGTGGCGGCGGGTGCAATAGCTGCAGCAGCGACCGATGGGCGCGGCCGTGTGGCAGTTCCGCCGGGGAACGGGTGCCGCGCGACTGAGAGCGATACGAAGCGAGGAAAGCCCAGAGTGTGCGCCCGCGAGAGTGCGTGGCACGCAACTTGCTCACTGCGACTTAAACGCACGCACAAAGCGTTCAGCCTCGCCGTTCGTCTGGGGGTGGAATGGGGCTGAGGTGAGATGGCGAATGCCATTAGCAGCACAGAACGCTTCAAACTCTGAGGACACCAATTGGTGGTCATTGTCAGAGACAATAACTTCAGGAAGGCCCTCAATGCAAAAAATAGATGTCAAAGCCCGAATAGTACTGGCAGATGTAGTAGAAGACATAGGTACAACAAAGGGGAAGTTGCTGCACGCATCAATAACTGTCAACCAGCGGGTGTCCCAGAAGCTAGCTAGCACTCTGTCTTGAGGCCACAAGTGGCCCATCGGGACCATCCGACCGCCGTGTCATCCTCAGATGAGGATGCAGATAGGAGGGGCGTGTGGTCAGCACACCGCTCTCCCGGTCGTTCCGATGGTTTTCTTTGACCGGAGCCGCTACTATTCGGTCGAGCAGCTCCTCAATTGGCATCACGAGGCTGAGAAAAATGGCAACAGCGCACGGCGGCTGGATGGTCACCCATCCAAGCGCCGGCCACGCCCGACAGTGCTTAACTTCGGTGATCTCACGGGAACCGGTGTATCCACTGCGGCAAGGCCGTTGCCTGGGTGTCCCAGAAAGGACCCGCAAAATCAATGTGAATGCGCTGCCAAGGCGCAGTAGGAGTCGGCTACGCAAAGAAGCGCTGGCGGAGAGCAGATTGATGCTCCATCCAAGAGCGACAGTTAGCAAGCAAATTCTCACTTTGTTTATCAATGCCAACGCATGTGCAGTGACGACGCTCTAATTGCTTCGTCCGCACTATACCCCAAAGACCAGCGTGCAGCAGTCGGAGAATTTCCGACTGCAACGAACGAGCTACAACCATACGAGACTGATCATCGTCAGTTCGTAACAAGATAACACCGTGGTGTACAGACTGGTTGTGACGCGTAAAGTAACGTCGAACAAGCAGATCATGAACGTGCGTCGCAGATGGAGGCCATTGAGTTTGAATATAGTGCAAAAGAATGTGCAAAGAAGCATCGGCTGCTGTCGCCGAAGCAATGCGACGAAAATCCACCGGAAAACCATCACCTAGTTCCTTGTCTTGCGAATCATAAAAATGCAACACAGTTGGGAAGAATCGAACACTTCGTCAGGACCAATAGGTAGACGAGACAAAGCATCAGTACTGCCACGCTGGGCCGTAGGCCGAAACAAGAATTCGTAATTGTAGTTAGACAAAAACAAAGACGAACGTTGCAACTTTTGTGCCGTACGGGCCGAAACTCGCTTTGACGGGTGAAACAAGGAAGTCAAAGGCTTATGGCTGGTTATCAAAAATGGTTCAAATGGCTCTGAGCACTATGGGACTCAACATCTTAGGTCATCAGTCCCCTAGAACTTAGAACTACTTAAACCTAACTAACCTAAGGACATCACACACACCCATGCCCGAGGCAGGATTCTAACCTGCGACCGTAGCAGTCCCTCGGTTCTGGCGCTGCGCCAGAACCCAATGGCCCAATGGCCCGGTTACCAAATAGAACCTGCGACCGTACAAAAAATCATGAAACTTTGTCACTCCACCTACAATAGCTAAAGCTTCTTTCTCGATTTGAGAGTAGTTTTTCTGGGCAGAAATGAGCAACTCAGATGCAAAAGCGATCGGACGATCGACAGAATTAATGCGGTGCGAGAGAACCGCTCTGATGCCGTGAGAAGATGCACCGACAGCCAAAACAACGAAGCAGGTTTGAGCTTGTGGAAAGCAGCCTCACATTCTAAAGACGAAACAAAAGCAACGTTCTTACCCCGAAGGCGATGCAAAGGCGCTGCAAACTGCGCTGCATTTGGTATAAACCGAATATAATGTGTAATTTTGCCCAACACAGACTGGAGTTCTTTCAAGTTCCTGGGTGCTGGCAAGTCTCTAATCGCACTGAGACGTGACGGCGGGGGGTGGATACCCTGTCCGTTAGTCACACGTCCTAACTACTGAACCTCAGTTTGAAAAAATTTCCACTTGTCTCTGTTACACTTTAGTCCTGCCTGCAGAAGCACAGTAAATAAGGCAGGCAAATTCTGCAAATGTTAGTCAGGGGTGCGACCCGATACAACTGTATCGTCCAGATAATTGGAACAACCAGGGACGGTGGCACACAATTGGTGCAAGTAAGACTGAAAAATAGCAGGAGCCGAAGCACAACCGAACGGAAGGTGGAGAAACTTGAACAATCCTAGGTGGGTGTCGATAACAAAATAGCGCTGTGACTATTCGTCGAGTGGAATCTGAACGCATGCGTGCCGCAAGTCAATCGTGGAAAAGAATTTTCCCACACCAAGCTTATCAAAAATGTCTTCAGGACACGGTAAGGGAAATGTAGCTATCACTGTCTGGGGATTTTCTGTAGACTTAAAGTCAGCACAAATACGGAGACTACCGTGCGACTTCTTCACACACACACACACACACACACACACACACACACACACACACACACACGGTATAGGCTGAGCCGTGGTAAAAACTGCTGTCTTGCAGACCACGCCGCAGCGCGTAGTGTGAAGCAGTCGCCCTCCGTTTGTGGCAATCGCAGCTTTGGTGTCACCCTCTGGTGGGAAAGGGGAAAGGTTGCCTGTTCACGTGCATTTAAGGGGCGCTATGAGCTCGCCAGTCGGTCAGTCTGGGTCAGTCTCTCGTCCCCAGCTTGCTAGTCTGTCTCTCGTTCACATTTGTTAGGCAGTTAGCGTCTGTCTGTCGTTCGGAGTGCTAGTATGTCTGTAGTTCGGATCAACCTTTAAAGCCGTCAAAATGAGAGTCTTTCCACTCCGCCAGTAAGAGAACTGAGCGAGTGGTCGCCCGGTTAGGGCTTAGTTCCTGCATCTGAGTCTGCGCGTTAGGCCGCCAGTCTGCTCGAGTTTGCTCAGGGAACGGTCGTTGGCGGTCGGATCGATCAGTTGGTCAGTCGCGCACTGAGACACAAATGACTTGTCTGTCTCGAGCGTCGACGCGTGTGAGGTCGCCACGTGAGTCCAGTGGCCGCGCCGTATAGCGAGGGGTAGTGGCTTCGCGGCCGACACGAGAGCAGCAGGAATCGACCCACGACATGGGTCTGGCCGGTGGGAGCTGCGACGCCGTGAGACGGGAGGTCGGCGCGCCTTCCTGCGTCCGTTGAAGCGGCTGGCAGCGGACGGTTCGGGAGACCGATTTGGGGGTGCTGCGCCAGGTCTTCGAGAAATCGCAGCTTAATAGAAGTTAAGTGATTGGTGATATGTTGTTTGATTTACTCTTGTTAAATTCTACTTGTTTTCTTGGTGAGGTCACCAGCCATTTTGCTTTATGGTAGTCCCACCATTCTTCTCCGTTTGCCCACCCGCGGGAAGGTGATTGTTTATAAATTTGGTGGTCCGTGTTTCCCTTGTGGAGTAGGGGCAGGTTAGAGCAACCTGTGGTTCGGGTTGTTCGGTAATCTCCCTATCAAAATACCGTATGTTAGTAGCTACCTCTGTGATGTTTGTTGGATCTGGTGTGTTGACAAATTTATTGCTTGGAGTGTAACGGCCTAATACTTGAAATATGTTTTGATTTTTGGAAACTTTGATATTATTGCCTATGATCTTGAGAGGCGGTATCTGTGTACTGTGGAGCATCTCAACTATTGTTTGCCCAGCCTTGTAGAATTTTATATTAGATTGCATTTCATGGGCTTTTATTTAAATGATTTTTGTATATAAAGTTGCCACCCTTTCATCGTAAGATTTCTTAGAGTTTAAAATCAAGTGGCACCTTCTGTGGCAAGTTTAATATTTTAATTGTTAGTTTTTTGTACCATTCCATCCCTCCTATGGGGTTCATAGTTTGTGTGCTTGTGTGAATTGTTAAAACTTTTACTTTAAGGTAATCTTATGTGTTGCAGATTTGCACCAGTGTAGTCTTTCAGAGGTTGTTGTGAGCGGTCGTAACTACGGCCGTATCAAAAGGGAGCGGCAAGGTTCTGTGCCCACAAGCTTGTACAGTCAAAACTCGTTTCTTTCTGCCTTTGAATAAATTGTAACTTTGATATTTAGAGGGTGCTTTCTGATTATAATTTTAAATCTGTTTCTTTTTTAAAAAAAGCTTTTAGGAACTATTAAAGTGAATAAAATTGCCATTTGTTAAAAGGAATTTGGTTACGATTTCATCAGTTACTCCCTGGCAACTACTTCCACGCTTACATAGCGTGATCAAATGTGTTAATGTTCTTGATGAATCGCTAGTACATAAAATAAATTCTTAAGAACAGTCTTTGAAAATAAATCACGGTTCATAGGCTAACCCTGTGCCGAAGCAGAAACAGTTTCAATGACACCACTGTCTTGCAAATGAGTAAGTTCAGCAGCTACGTCAGTACCGCTCGTGTGCGCCGAAAAACAGGTATGGCATTGTCTTTAGCTACAACATGCGCTGCAAAGTCTGTGGCACATCCAAAGCCATCAGAAAAGAGTTCAGCAAAATCATCGCGTAGTGCGGCAACACTGTCTGCATGGGCAGTAGCGCTGATCCAAAGTACATTGTCCTGAATTGCGAGGCCAAAAAGTTCAAATGCGTCCATGCCGAAAATGTTCGTAGCAGCACTAGAGCGGAGCACATGGAAAGACACTGTACCGGTCGTTGCACCATACGTGCCTTGCATACTACACACGCCGAGCACTGAGATTTCCTGTCCAGCAAATGCAGTCGGCGTGGAATGCGAACGACGAATTGGGAGCGACCCAAGCAAGTCATACATTGATTTGTTCAGCGAGGAAACTGACGCACCAGTGTCCAGCTGCAGGCAAACAGGACGTCCAAAAATGTTCAGAGTCACAAAAAGTTTCCTGAATGCGAGAGGAAGTGTCTGGCAAAACCTTATTCACACGACGAGCTGTAGAAGCACGTTAAGCACAAGGCATAGGATAAATGGCATTAACGTCCCTAGGCTGATGGGAATCATGATCACGGCGGTTGCCGCTGAAGTGACGCCCACGCGAACTGGAGACAAGTTGTGAATTAGAGTTTCTCTTACTACACACAGCTCGGATCTGTCCTTTCTTATTACCAAAATGCTTGACGGGATGGGCAACTGTCCCGTGGGTGGGCACGAAAGCAGTTCGGACATGATTTCAGTTTCTGAGAGGGTGCCTGGTTTGAACCATGTTTACGTGCGCGCGAGCGGCGCGGCGTGGCTGGCTTGCAGGGCACGTGTTGTGCCGCGCTGACAGCACACACAGCCGGCGCCACGTCGGACGCGGAAGCAGCCGTGTCTAGTGTATCTTGTCTGTCTAGCAGGGCCGGCCGGAGTGGCCGTGCGGTTCTAGGCGCTACACTCTGGAACCTGCCTCGGGCATGGATGTGTGTGGTGTCCTTAGGTTAGTTAGGTTTAATTAGTTCGAAGTTCTAGGCGACTGCTGACCTCAGAAGTTGAGTCGCATAGTGCTCAGAGCCATTTGAACCATTTGTCTAGCAGGTCCAGCACTTCCTGCTAAGAAGGGTTTTTAAATCTGAGGGTTTGCTCGCGGATGCGGCGATCCGCCACATTTCTGCGCAGTAGCGTCTCTGATCATTATATCCGCATATAACCAAGATTTATTCGACTGAGTAGGGCCACGACGGAGGCGAAAGAATTTGTAGCGTGCAGCCCCCACCTTCACACTGTCACAGAAGTGGGAGTTGAAAGCATCAATCACTTCGTCGTAAGTTTTAGTTTCTGGGCGGGTGGTGGGAAACACTTTCACGAGCACACGGTACAACACGACACCCGCGTTGGCAATGAAGAAGGCAAGCCGCTCTGTAGCTGGTACGTTGTAGGCTGCGAAGTGTGCCTAGAGCTAGGCGATGTATTCTGGCCAGCGTTCGACATCAGCATTGAAGGCACGAAATGGCGGCGCTGTCTGCGACGGCGTCGGTACAGGCGGTGGCGTCGGAGGCGCCGAAGTAGCGGCAGTTCGTAGCGTGACCAGTCCACTTATGGCAGCCAGCAGCTGCGCCATTTGCTGAGCCTGAAACCCGACAAGATCGGACAGCGAAGCCATTACCTGTGGCGAAGCCACGGTTTACACAAATGAGCGTCTTACACTGAAGCTAGCACGAAAAGAAAGCAGCAGTGAGCAAAAAAGGAAATGATAGGGGAAACGTCATCGCCAACTTTTGCATCCCGCCTGGAAAGGCGGCGTGTGAGCAGGAGCAGGAGAAGGTGAAAATTTCTCGGTACTGCAGTGTGAATTAAAATCACCTTTACTTTAGCAACATAACTTTGCCCTGAGGTGCGCAGTTAAAGCGAAGTGTCCCGGCCGTCTGCCCTTCATCAAATTGGCAGAAATCTGTAGTGGAGCTCGTAGACCTCTCCCGCTCCGTCTAGAGTGCGCTGTCGTCGGTGTCTGTCGTAGTGCCAACTTAAGAACTTGTATTTATGCCGTGGCATTGTTGCTATCGGTACCACAGTTTTCTCATGTGTACAATTAAGCTTTGTATGAAATGCTACTCACACACAAAACAGAAGCGGTAAAGATAGAATGAAAACCATTCCCATGAAATTTAACGGTGAAATGTCCCTGCAAATAAAAAAAAGTTTCAAAAAGTTTGGTGTCAGATATGGCTTTCAGGTTAGCAACACCCTAAAACAGCGAATAAAACATAAACTGAAAGGGAAGTATGAAAAATTTGGTGGCTCTGGAGTATACAGCATTGACCGCAGTAACTGTGACAAATATTACATCGGTCAAATAGGCTGCTCTTTTAAATTAAGGTATAATGAACACTCACAGCCATGGAACAAAACCGTTTTGAGACAGCATTTAACTCAAACTGGTCATTACATAGGGAATATTGAGAATTGTATGCGTATTTTCCACAGAGTGGAGAAAGACCGTGCTCTTAATTTGTTAGAGGAGCTTGAAATTTATAAATCAAAAAAGAAAGAACCAACAAAACCGCTTAACTGGCAGAGCAACTTTAGGCCCAATGCCTACTTTGCTTTGGTTGACAATGTTTCACCTTAATCACTGCAGGCCTCTGTTATGTATAGTTTGTTGATAGTTTCACTTACTATTGAGTGCCTCACATATTTACTTCATTTTTTGTATGTTTTACGCATGACTAGTATTTTCTTGTTCCTTCTCCGTTCATTTCATACACTGCATAAACTAGATAGTGCTGGTCATGCACTGTTACGGAATTTTATCATTCTTCGCTTGCAACAGAGTGCCGCAGGGTAGGAGGGGTCCTCTGACAGTCACTTTCCTCCAACTACAGAGGGTTGCTGATTATGTGCAGCACTATGTTTTCTTTCATTGTGGCTTCTTTAGCGATTTGTTTTATAGATTTTTTTGAATATTATTCCATGCAAAATCAAACGTGTTTATTACTTATGTCATTATCTAGAATATTTATGCCAACTACTATCTCTTAACTCTTCCTCTTTTTAACAATCTGACTTTTGTCGTGTTCTATTTCATTGCTTTTTATTACTGCATTGGCTCTTATGCGTTATAAGCTCGTTACAGACTTCAACTATTCTATCACCCTTTATTTTACGCTGTTCAGTTAATCGTTGAAAACTAGTGTATACCTACATTAGCGACATCTGGTGAACTTACAACACAAACATCTTGAGGCTACTGTACATACCTTGTTTTGAACAGCAGTGCTACTGACAACGTGACTCGTGCATATGATGTTACTTATATATATATATTACACGATCCTGGTGCTGATTTTGCATTTAACATTTGACGATGCTACTATGGCTGCAGTACCTGCATTAGGACTTTGTTTTTATGAAACAGGTATGCCTCTTCGTACTTAAAGTGCACAAACGCATATATATGTCAGTAGTACTTTTCATTATGGTCTATTTGTTGTTTTTAAGCTGCAGACAATCTGCGAGTGTATTTATGTTTTTTTCCCGTTTTTTGCTGGAGATCTGATGATGGTCATTATAGACCGAAACCAGTAATCTGTTAACAAAAAGTTTGTGACCATAGACAGAAATTAAAGGAAACTTATTGTAAAAGAATAATTACAAGTAAAAGGCCTAAATACATTAATCAGTTTTTATTCTAATCTAAAGTGTTGCTTAGTACTGAAGTAACTGACTAGAATGGTGGTGATTAGAAGTATTTATAGGTCATTACAGTCTAAAGGCCATCACAATTATTATGTACTTTACAGGTTTGTAGCATTGCTCTTATTCTAATATTTCCATTTGTGCATGCATCTTTGCTATGCCTGGTCAGAAGAGTTTGTAATAACCTCAGTTAACAGGCAGTACTGTTTCTGGAACCCACTTAATGTTGACCCGGTAGATCGACAATTAGTATAGTGAAAGTATTTATGAAGTATAGTCGTCATTCTAAAGATATTTGTGTTCTACAACTTAACAAGACTTCGACAGATTCAACATAATGCAAATAGTTATATTTGCCACTCGAAAACATTTAGTAATCATACTTGTTAGCACAACAATTTGATCATTTCTCTGTTACCATCTTGCAACTGTGAAGTGTTAGAGCCACATCATGTCCAATTTAACTGTGCTTTTCCCTTAGTAAGTAGCACCGTGTAATGAAAATTATCGTACAAACAATGGAAACTCCAGGTTGGAATATCAGCAATGCAAGGAAAAGAATAGGTTGGTACTCACCGTAAGAATGACATTTGAGTTGCAGATAGGCACAACAAAAACACTGTTATGATGTAGCTTTCAGCCAAAGCCTTCTTCAGAAAAGAAAACAAAACACACACACATTCATCGACACGAGCAAGCACACTTACTCACACACACACATGACTGCTATCTCCAGTAGCTCAGACTAGAATGTATTCTGGCCCAAACTGCCAGAGATGGCACTTGTGTGTGTGAGGAGATGTGCTTGCTTGCCTTCAAAACCAAACTGTAACAGTATCTCTGTTGTGCCTGCCTGTAATTCACTGTGACAACTTTCAGTGAGTGGCAATCTATTTTTTTCCTTATTTTGGTGAACATTATCATTTTTGCTGTTGTTGAACATTATCTTTCTTGCCCTCCCACCCATGGACCATGGACCTTGCCATTGCAGGGGAGGCTTGCGTGCCTCAGCGATACAGATAGCCGTACCGTAGGTGCAACCACAACGGAGGGGTATCTGTTGGGAGGCCAGACAAACGTGTGGTTCCTGAAGAGGGGCAGCAGCCTTATCAGTAGTTGCAGGTGCAACAGTCTGAATGATTGACTGATCTGGCCTCGTAACACTAACCAAAACGGCCTTGCTGTGCTGGTACTGCGAACGGTTGAAAGCAAGGGGAAACTACAGTCATAATTTTTCCCGAGGGCATGCAGCTCTACTGTATGGTTATGATGATGGCGTCCTCTTGGGTCAAATATTCCAGAGATAAAATAATCGCCCATTCAGATCTCCGGGCGGGGACTACTCAAGAGGACGTCGTCATCAGGAGAAAGAAAACTGGCGTTCTACAGATCGGAGAGTGGAATGTCGGATCCCTTAACTGGGCAGGTAGATTAGAAAATTTAAAAAGGGAAATGGATAGGTTAAAGTTAGATATAGTGGGAATTAGTGACGTTCTGTGGCAGGAGGAACAAGACTTTTGGTCAGGCGAATACAGGGATATAAATACAAAGTCGAATAGGGGTAATGCAGGAGCAGGTTTAATAATATATAAAAAAATAGGAATGCGGGTAAGCTACTACAAACAGCATAGTGAACGCATTATTGTGGCCAAGATAGACACGAAGGCCACGCCTACTACAGTAGTACAAGTTTATATGCCAACTAGCTCTGCAGATGAGGAAGAAATTGAAGAAATGTATGATGAAATAAAAGAAATTATTCAGATAGTGATGGGAGACGAAAATTTAATAGTCACGGGTGACTGGAATTCGGTAGTAGGAAAATGGATAGAAGGAAACGTATAGGTGAATATGAATTGGGGGTAAAAAATGAAAGAGTAAGCCACCTGGTAGAATTTTGCACAGAGCACAACTTAATCATTGCTAACACTTGGTTCAAGAATCATAAAAGAAGGTTGTGTACAGGGAAGAATCCGGGAGATACTAGAAGGTATCAGATAGATTATATAATGGTAAAGCAGAAATTTAGGAATCAGGTTTTAAATTGTAAGACTTTACCAGGGGCAGATGTGGACTCTGACCACAATCTGTTGGTTATGAACTGTAGATTAAAACTGAAGAAACTGCAAAAAGGTGGGAATTTAAGGATATGGGACCTGGATAAACTGACTAAACCAGAGGTTGTACAGTGTTTCAGGGAGAGCATAAGGGAACAATTGACAGGAATGGGGGAAAGAAATACAGTAGAGTAGGAATTGGTAGCTTTGAGGAATGAATTAGTGAAGGCAGCAGAGGATCAGGTAGGTAAAAAGACGAGGGCTAGTAGAAATCCTTGGGTAACAGAACAGATATTGAATTTAACTGATGAAAGGAGAAAATACAAAAATGCAGTAAGTGAAGCAGGCAAAAAGGAATACAAACGTCTCAAAAATGATATCGACGGGAAGTGCAAAATGGCTAAGCAGGGATGGCTAGAGGGCAAATGTAAGGATGTTGAGGCTTATCTCACTAGGGGTAAGATAGATACTGCCTACAGGAAAATTAAGGAGAGCTTTGGAGAAAGGAGAACCACTTGTATGAATATCAAGAGCTCAGATGGAAACCCAGTTCTAAGCAAAGAAGGGAAAGTAGAAAGGTGGAAGGAGTATACAGAGGGTCTATACAAGGGCAATGTATTTGAGGACAATATTCTGGAAATGGAAGAGAATGTAGATGAAGATGAAATGGGAGATAAGATACTGCGTGAAGAGTCTGACAGAGCACTGAAAGACCTGAGTTGAAACAAGGCCCCGGGAGTATACAACATTCTATTGGAACTACTGATGGCCTTGGGAGAGCCAGTCGTGACAAAACTACCATCTGGTGGGCAAGATGTATGAGACAGGCGAAATATCCTCAGACTTAAAGAAGAGTATAATAATTCCAATCCCAAAGAAAGCAGGTGTTGACAGATGTGAAAATTACCAAACTATCAGTTTAATAAGTCATGGCTGCAAAATACTATTATGAATTCTTTACAGACGAATGGAAAAACTAGTAGAAGCTGACCTCGGGGAAGATCAGTTTGGATTCTGTAGAAATATTGGAACACGTGAGGCAATACTGACCCTACGACTTATCTTGGAAGCTAGATTAAGGAAAGGCAAACCTACGTTTCTAGCATTTGTAGACCTAGAGAAAGCTTTTGACAATGTTGACTGGAATACTCTCTTTCAAATTCTGAAGGTGGCAGGGGTAAAGTACAGGGAACGATAGGCTATTTACAATTTGTACAGAAACCAAATGGCACTTATAAGAGTTGAGGGACACGAAAGGGAAGCATGGAGTGAGACAGGGTTGTAGCCTCTCCCCGATGTTATTCAATCTGTATATTGAGCAAGCAGTAAAGGAAACAAAAGAAAAATTTGGAGTAGGTATTAAAATCCATGGAGAAGAAATAAAAACCTTGATTTGCCGATGACATTGGAATTCTGTCAGAGACAGCAAAGGACTTGGAAGAGCAGTTGAACGAAATGAATAGCGTCTTGAAAGGAGGGAATAAGATGAACATCAACAAAAGCAAAACGAGGATAATGGAATGTAGTCGAATTAAGTCGGGAGATGCTGAGGGTATTAGATTAGGAAATGAGACACTTAAAGTAGTAAAGGAGTTTTGCTATTTGGGGAGCAAAATAACTGATGATGGTCGAAGTAGAGAGGATATAAAATGTAGACTGGCAATGGCAAGGAAAGCGTTTCTGAAGAAGAGAAATTTATTAACATCGAGTATTGATTTACGTGTCAGGAAGTCGTTTCGGAAAGTATTTGTATGGAGTGTAGCCATGTATTAAAGTGAAACATGGATGATAAATAGTTTGGAAAGAAAGAGAATAGAAGCTTTCGAAATGTGGTGCTACAGAAGAATGCTGAAGATTAGATGGGTAGATCACGTAACTAATGAGGAGGTATTAATAGGATTGGGGAGAGGAGAGGTTTGTGGCACAAGTTGACTAGAAGAAGGGATCAATTGGTAGGACATATTCTGAGGCATTAAGGGATCACAAATTTAGCATTGGTGGGCAGCGTGGAGGGTAAACATCATAGAGGGAGACCAAGAGATGAATACACTAAACAGATTCAGAAGGATGTAGGTTGCAGTAGGTACTGGGAGATGAAGAAGCTTGCACAGGATAGAGTAGCATGCAGAGCTGCTTCAAACCAGTCTCAGGACTGAAGACCACAACAACAACAACATCTTTCTTGCTTTAGAACAGACAGTGTGTGCTAATGAGAGATAGTTTATTGTCAAGACATTTTAGTTTAATTTTTTGTTGTTGCTCATGAATAATGGCTTATTTGTTTGGAAACTATTTTGACTGTCACAGCAACAGTTTCTTTTCACAGCCTGAATAACATTGGTTTGACCCCCATTGACTTAACTCCTGCCCACTGCCAAATCTTTATCTTTCAGGTAACAAAACAGTACAATTCCTTCCCATTAGTACATGTCATACTCCTTTCATGGGAGTAGCATTAACAGGGATTTACTGGTGTGATAATAACCAGTAGTGTTATAGTATCTGTGGGCCGTTGACCACCTGGTCTCACCATCTAATTTTTGGTCTGCCTAAAGGTCTTTGTCCTCTGGGTTTCTTTTCTGATACTTCTCCCACTTTTAATCCCCCTCTCTTCTCCTTGTCTAAGCTTCTGCAGCAGTATCTGGTTCATTATGTTCCATCTCCTCGCCTGACTCCTGTTTTTATGTTGAAAGCCCTAAAATATTCTTCCATTTTCACTGTCCCTTTCGAGCCTTCCACTGTAGCTTCCACAGGACTTGTAATCTTCTTTGATATTTCAGATTTCTGCATTTTTTTCTCACAGCTTCTCTCTATTCTTGCTATCATTGACTTTCCTAAAAATCAGTAAATAATATTGCCATTATTTATTGTGTTCATAATACTTTCGTATGGATTCTTTTTCCATAAATATCTGATCAGCAGTGGATTGCCCCTCTGTAAGTCCCACTTGTTTCTCGTCTGTTACCTCTTTTAAATATGGTTGCACTCTTTTCTGGAGAATCTTGAGGGACACTTTTTAAGGTGTGGTTATTAATGAGATGCATCTATAATGTGTTCATTCTTGTTTATTGCCCTTCTTGTGGACTGGTACTACAACCCCGTCTTTCAACTGCACTTGCACTCTTTCTTCATTTCAAACATTGGTCACATGTTTGTGTATTTGTTTCAGAAGTGGATCTCCTCCCTTCTGAAGCAGTACACCTGGTATCTGATCTTTCTGTGGAGCTTGGTAGTTGCTAATATTTTGATTGCATCTGCTGTCTCTTCCATTGAAGTTGTGGATCAAAGGGATCTACATTCTGGTATTTATGTTGTCGATCCATTCCTATACTTCCAGCTTTGACATTTTAAATGTCCTCAAAGTAGGATTACTTCTTCCAAAGTTCCATGTCTGTAGTACTTGGAAATACTGTATTGCCAATTTTATCTTAAACGCCGTACATCCATGGTATATATCTATTCCTGCCCCCATGAACCATGAGCCTGCCCTAGTGATACAGATAGTCGTATCATAGGTGCAACCGCAGGGGGGGGGGGGGGGGGGGGGGGGGTGTCTGTTGAGAGGTTAGACAAACGTGTGGTTACTAAAGAGGGGCAGCAGCCTTTTCAGTTGTTGCAGGGGCAACAGTCTGGATGGTTGAGTGATATGGCCTTGTAACATCAATAAAAACAGCCTTGTTCTGCTGGTACTGCAAACGGCTGAAAGCAAGGGGAACTACAGCCATAATTTCTCCCGACGGCATGCAGCTATGGTTCAATGATGATGGCGTCCTCTTGGGTAAAATATTCCAGAGATAAAATAGTCCCCCTTTTGGATCTCTGGGTGGGGACTATTCAGGAATATGCCATTATAAGGAGAAAGAAAACACACGTTCTACGGATCAGCACGTGGAATGTCAGTTCCTTTAATTGGGCACGTAAGTCAGAAAAAGTAAAAAGGGAAATGGACAGGTTACAGATAGATATAGTGGGAATTAATGAAGTTAGGTGGCAGGAGGAACAAGACAGGAACAAGTAAATACAGGGTTATAAACACAAAATCAAATAGAGGTAATGCAGGAGTATATTTAATGATGAACAAAAAAATAGGAGCGCAAGTAAGCTACTACAAACAGCATAATGAACGCATTATTGTAGCCAAGATAGACACTAAGCGCATGCCTACTACAGTAATACTAGTTTATATGCAACTAGCTCTGCAGATGATGAAGAGACTGAAGAAATATATGATGAGATAAAAGAGATTATCCAGATAGTTAACAAAGTCAAAAATTTAATAGTCATGTGGGTTGGAATTCAATAGTAGGAAAAGGAAGAGAAGGAAAAGAAGTAGGTGAATACAGGCTGGGGTAGGGGGGTAAGGAATGAAAGAGAAAGCCACCTGGTAGAATTTTGCGCAGAGCCTAACACTTGGTTTAAGAATCTTGAAAGAAGGTTGTTTATGTGCAAGAGGCCTGAAGACACTGGAAGGTTTCAGATAGATTATATAATGGTAATACAGAGGTTTCAGAACCAGGTTTTAAATTGTAAGATAATTCCAGGGGGAGATGTGGACTGACCACAATTTATTAGTTATGAACTTAGATTAAAACTGAAGAAACTGCAAAAAGGTAGGTATTTAAGGAGATGGAACCTGGATAAACATAGAGAACCAGAGGTTGTAGATAGTTTCAGAGAGAGGATTAGGGAACAATTGACAATAACAGGAGAAAGAAATTCAGTATAAGGGTAACTTTAAGAGATGAAAATAGTGAAGACTGCAGAGGATAAAGTAGGTAGAAAGGTGAGGGCTAGTAGAAAACCTTGGGTAACAGAAGAGATATTGAAGTTAATTGATGAAAGAATAAAGTGTAAAAATGTAGTACATGAAAGAGGTGAAAAGCATTACAAATGTCTCAAATATGGGATCGACGGTTAGTACAAAAGGGATAAGCAAGGATGGCTAGAGGGCAAATGCAAGGATGTAGAGGCATATATCATAGAGGGTGAGATAGATACTGCCTACAGGAAAATTAAAGGGACCTTTGGAGAAATGAGAACCACCTAAATGAATATCAAGAGATCAGATGGAAAACCAGTCCTAAGCAAAGTGGGGGAAAGCAGAAAGATGGAAAGAGTATATAGAGGGTCTATACAAGGTGATTTACTTGAGGGCAATATTATGGAAATAGAAGAGGACATAGGTGATGATGAAATGGGGGATATGATACTGCGTGAAGAATTTGACAGAGCACTGAAAGTCATTTAGTCAAAACAAGGCCCTTATAATAGACAACACTACATTAGAACTACTGATAGCGTCGGGAGAGCCAGCCAAAACTAAACTCTACCATATGGTGAGCAAGATGCATGAGACAGGTGAAATACCCTCAAACTTTAAGAAGAACATAATAATTCCAATCCCAATAAGAGCAGGTGACAATATTCACAGGTCTTGCAGTAGCGTTCTCGCTTCCCGAGAATGGGGTCCCGTATTCAACTCCCGGCGGGGTCAGGGATTTTCACCTGCCTCGAGATGACTGGGTGTTGTTGTGTCATCTTCATCATCATTCATCCCCATTATGGTTGGAAGAAGGCAATGGCAAACCGTCTCCACTAGGACCTTGCCTAGTACGGCAGTACGGGTCTCCCTCATCATTCCCCTGTACTCTGTCAAAGAGTATGGGCCTTGATCATCATCATTAAGGGCAGGTGTTGACAGGTGTGAAAACTACTGAACTATCAGTTTAATAAGTTACTACTGCAAAATAGTCACGAATTCTTTACAGATGAATGGAAAAACAGGTAGAAGCTGACCTTGGAGAAGATCAGTTTGCATTCCATAGAAATGCTGGAACACGTGAGACAATACTGACCATACGACTTATCTTTGAAGATAGATTAAGGAAACACAAACCTGTATTTCTATTATTTGTAGACTTACAGAAAGTTTTTGATAATGTTGACTAGAATAGTCTCTTTCAAATTCTGAAGGTGGCAGAGGTAAAATACATGGAGCGAAATCCTATTTACAATTTCTGCAGATACCAGATTGCAGTTATAAGGGTCGAGGTGCATGAAAGGGAAGCAGTGTTGGAGAAAGGAGTGAGACAGTATACTCTCTATATTCAATCTGTATATTGATGAAGCAGTAAAGGAAACAAAAGAAAAATTTGGAGGGTATTAAAATCCATGGAGTAGCAATAAAAACTTAGAGGTTTGCCAGTGACATTATAATTCTGTCAGAGACAGCTAATGACTTGGAAGAGCAGTTAAACGGCAAGGACAGTGTCTTTAAAGGAGTGTATAAGATAAACATAAACAGGAGTAAAATGGAGATAATGGAATGCAGTTGAATGAAATCAGATGATTCTGAGGGGATTAGATTAGGTTGGGTGCTGGGTTGGGATGTTTTGGGGAAGAGACCAAACAGCAAGGTCATCAGTCTCATCAGATTAGGGAAGGATGGGGAAGGAAGTTGGCCATGCCCTTTCAAAGGAACCATCCCAAAATTTGCCTGGAGCGATTGAGGGAAATCACGGAAAACCTAAATCAGGATGGCCGGACGTGGGATTGAACCGTCGTCCTCCCGATACGAGTCCAGTGTGCTGACCATTGTGCCAACTCACTCAGTGATTAGATTAGGAAGTGAGACAAAGTAGTAGATGAGTTTTGCTATTTGGGGCCCAAAATAACTAATGATGGTCAAAGTAGAGGGGTATAAAATGTAGAGTGGCTATGGCAAGTAAAGTGTTTCTGAAGAAGAGAAATTTATTAACATATGATAAATAGTGTAGACAAGAAGAGAATAGAAGCTTTCAAAATGTTGTGCTACAGGAGAATGCTGAAGATTAGATGGGTAGATCACGTAACTAATGAGGAGGCACTGAACAAATCTGGGAAGAAGAGGAATTTGTGGCACGACTTGATTATAAGAAGGGATTGATTCAGAGGACACATTCTGAGGCATCAAGGGATCACCAATTAAGCATTGGAGGGCAGCGTGGAGTGTAAAACTCGTAGAGGGAGATTGAGAGATGAATACACTAAGCAGGTTCAGAAGGATGTAGGTTGCAGTAGGTACATCAAGATGAAGAAGCTTGCACAGGATAGGGTAGCACGGAGAGCTGCATCAAACTGAACTGAAGACCACAACAACAATAAAAACAACATCTGTTTCTGAAGAACTTAATTGACCTGTAAAACTCTCTTGCAATTTGTAAAGTTTTATCCACATCTGCTGACTAGCTGTATGAAAAATATACCCCTGACTCATGATGCTTTCATTGCAAAATAAGCTGTGAGAGAAATCGAGAATTTTATTTCATGTGAATTGTGGAAAAAGAAATGATTATATGATGATACTTCAGAGAAAGGATACTTGCTTCAAGATTGTGATCTTACTGATTTGGCAAGGTTTGTTGAAAATGTTACTCATAGTGCCTCAAAATACCTATGGTGATACAGCACACTCAACTACAAAAACATTGGAAGTGCGTTGGGAATTACAACAAGGATGTGTCACACTGTTTAAAAATTAACAGCAAAACAGGACTGGATCAGTGTACTACTGAAAGATGGACTTACCTTTCCATCTCCCAAGGCAGAGTTAGAAATTATTTATGCTTCTTTTCGTGCAGAAAATAGTTCACATTGTGAATCCATGATGGAATCTTTAACAGCTTACATAGAATAAAGATTTTAGAAAATCAAAAAAAAAAAAAAAAAAAAATTTATCTGCATGGCATAATGAAAACATTCAACTAAATCAGATTTTTGAATAAATGAGCCAAATACAATGTTATGAAGTGGGCTTAGATAAAAGAAATCTATGGAGAATGTCGTTTGCAGCAACTCTGAGTAAAGTTTCCCATATCGATATCTTCATGTTAACTTTTGTCACTGGCGTTATTACATTATCTGAATGTGTGTGACCTAGACTAGCATGCAAAATATTTACTGTAGCCACATGCTTAAGCATTATCTGTGAATTACAAACAGTACAGTTATGTTCGTGCATTAAAAAAGTGTTGCCATCAGTGATATTGGCACTTAATGTCTCCTTTGGATATTTCAGCTACTAATTCTTGCAAAATATCTTGCAAATATCTTGTTAGCCCCCCCCCCCCCCCCCCAGGAACCATGGACCTTGCCGTTTGTGGGGAGGCTTGCGTGCCTCAGCGATACAGATAGCCATACTGTAGGTTCAACTACAACCGAGGGGTATCTGTTGAGAGGCCAAACAAATGTGTGGTTCCTGAAGAGGGGCAGCAGACTTTTCAGTAGTTGCAGGGCAACAGTCCAGATGATTGACTGATCTGGCCCTGTAACACTAACCAAAACAGCCTTGCTCTGCTGGTACTGAAAATGGCTGAAAGCAAGAGGAAACTACAGACATAATTTCTCCCGAGAGCATGCAGCTTTACTGTATGGTTAAATGATGATGGCGTCCTCTTGGGTAAAATATTCCAGAGGTAAAATAGTCCCCCATTTGGATCTCTGGGTGGGGACTACTCAGGAGGATGTCATTATCGGGAGAAAGAGAACACACATTCTACAGATCAGAGTGTGGAATGTCAGCTCCTTTAATTGGCCAGGTAAGTAAGTTTAATGGACAGGTTACAGTTAGATATAGTGGCAATTAATGAAGTTAGGTGGCAGTAGAAACAAGACAGGAACAGATAAATACAGGGTTATAAGCACAAAATTAAATAGAGGTAATCCAGGAGTGTATTTAATAGTGAACAAAAAAATAGGAGCACAAGTAAGCTACAGCATAGTGAATGCATTATGGTAGCCAAGATAGACACAAAGCCCATGCCTACCACAGTAATACAAGTTTATATGCAACTAGCTCTGCAGATGATGAAGAGACTGAAGAAATGTATGATGAGATAAAAGAGATTATTCAGATAGTGACAAGACACAAGAATTTAATAGTCATGTGTGACTGGAATTCGATAGTAGGAAAAGGAAGAGAAGGAAAAGTAGTAGGTGAATATGGGCTGGGGGAGAGGGGTAAGGAATGAAAGAGGAAGCTGCCTGACAGAATTTTGCACAGAGCCTAACTTAATCACAGCTAACACTTGGTTTAAGAATCTTGAAAGAAGGTTGTGTACATGCAAGGGGCCTGAAGACACTGGAAGGTTTCAGATAGGTTATATAATGATAATACAGAGATTTCAGAACCAGGTTTTAAATTGTAAGACTTTACCAGGGATAGATGTGGACTGACCACAATGTATTGATTATGAACTGTAGATTAAAACTGAAGAAACTGCACAAAAAGGTAGGTATTTAAGGAGATGGGACCTGGATAAACATAAAGAACCAGAGGTTATAGAGAGTTTCAGAGAGAGCATTAGGGAACAATTGACAAGAATGGGGGAAAAAATACAGTAGAAGAAGAATGGGCAGCTTTGAGACTAGTGAAGGCAGCAGAGGACCAAGTGGGTAAAAAGATGAGGGCTAATAGAAATCCTTGGGTAACAAAAAGGATATTGAAGTTAATTAAAAACAGTAAAGTTATGTTTGTGCATTAAAAAATGTTGCCATCAGTGATATTAGTGCTTAATGTTTTCCTGTCAAATATTTCAGTTACTAATTCTTGCAAAATATCTTGTGCCCTGCCAATAAGATGTTCAAAATTGGATGAAAGAAGAGATGTGAGAAATTGTTTTACTGTCTGCAATTCTCGCTCAGTGCCAGTTACCAGGTCACACATGTCAGTGACTAGGGAGAGTGCACATTCCTGAGTGGCCCACCCATTACTAAGTGAACCCTGATAGGAGTCGTTACAGTGGTTTATCTGAGTATACAATATGAGCATATTTTGTAATTGGAAAGCCTTGTCTTCTAAGGAGTTTGGTGTGTTAGTATGCTATGGTCAATAAGGAATTATTGCTTTCCTTTAATATTTTAAAATGCAATTATCCAATTAATAATAACACAATGATATAATACACGTCATTTTTAGCCTTATCAAAACAATGCTAAATTATAAACAAAAATACTACTGTACAGGAAACAATATAGAACACAATAAAGAAACAATGTATAATTGAACAGGTTATTTCAGAAACAACACAGATGAGATTTTTCTCAATTTAAGAAAATGGAGAAAAACTGTTCAATGCTTGACAATATTTTTACCAGACTGTATCTAAAATATGTGTTAAGACATATTTTCCCAATGTATTGTCTTGATATTTTTATGTGTTAGTGTATTATTGATTAGATAAAAGTTTTTGAACCTTTTGCACACATGTTGGTCCTGCAGAAATGACTTTTTCAAACTCCAACTAATACTTTTATTTATTTCCATCCAGTAATATTATTGAACTAAGTAGTAATTCTGATAAAAGGAATGTAACGTGTAGCACATATTTCAAAAAATCACATTGTGGCGTAGAGTGCCATAAATATTGATATTTGTTCAGTGCGTAAGTGTGCTATCTTTGAGGAGGAGGCTTTGGGCAGGATGTTGGACGCTAACGGCAGATAGCCTCCGGACTTGTATCTATGTAGAAGCTAAGTGTGAATAAATCTGTATCTGAGAGAATTCTAGTTGTTTACCTACAACTATTCCATATTCCCTCAACATGTTTGTACCAAAGAAAATGTCATATTTATAAAAGAAGGTAATATTACTCATTAAAAAAGATATATGAAGAAATTTAGTGTATGAAAAACCATGTAAAGCCTATTTAAAGTAATGAATCAATTGTAACTGACCATTTAATAATGCAAAATATTGAGCTAATTGTGTGAGACATGTATAGAGCAGGGGGGTAAGGGCCACATAGTCAGCTTTTGTGTTTTAGGTTTTGTCTGTCTTTGTCACAGATGGCTCATTCAGTAGCAGTAAACAGAATTTATTTATAAAAGCTTCTGCCTTAACCATTTAGCAGCCTGATGACTGATGGCGTATAGTCAAAGGTAAGTGAAATTTATTGTATGCCCAAAACTTGATTTCACTTTTCAATTGCAGTGAAGACCACACACCTCTTAACTACTATCCAATTTGGACGTTTGGGTGGACAAATTGCTGGTAGTACACTGCAACAGCCACCTCCACTCACTGCTTGCAGTACAGCACTTGTCAAGGTCACCAGTGGCATTCCCAGAGCAGTGCTTCTGTGATCCATGTCAGTTGCCATAGAGACTATCTGCATTTTCATGCTTACAGTAAGGGCATGTTAGGATCCATTTTTGGGGCCTGTGCGGGTGATGCTGGGACAAGTCCATCTGTCTTTGGGCTCAGCTTCCTTCCTTCCTTCCTTCTTCCTTTCTTCAGTCCTAGCAAGTCTGTTCTTATTTTCCATTTTCTTTCTTCTCCTGAAATCTTAGTGGATGTTCAGGATACAGCGACAGCTTAACGGCTGGGGAAAAGGTGCAGGCTGAGATTACTGAAGGCCATTTGTTACTTCACAATAGCTGGTAATCCTTTATTTAATAAGATATACTTAAAAACATCAAAAATATATAAGTTAGTAGTAACTGACGGATAAATTTCAGGATGGTGAACCAAAAGGACCAGACTCTCAACAATTTTTTTCATTTTTTTTCATGGCAAGTAATTCTACTTTATAATAAAAATACAGCCCAAAAGCACTTTAGGCATATGTAAGATTTCATCCAGGCAAATCTGACTCACTATAATTACAGACAGAACATTACCATAGCAATTAGAAAACCACTCTTATATAGTAAACTTCAAACAATGAAGGTAGTCCTTATTTAGAAACATTTTTACAAATTCAGGATTACCATTAAAATAACTTGATAACACTAGGAATTTAGCAATTTTTCAAACAGAAAAGTGACAATATTCAAACTTTTGCAAGTTCAACATTTGACAATATTTTAGAATTTATGCATCCAAGATTAGAACAGACATTGGAACGCCCTTCAGGTAGCAACAATTTTGGGAACAGAAGGTAAAATTATTTTTAAATTTACAGTGATGACAATTAAGAACGGAAAGATTTTCAAATCAAGCAGCAATACGAGACAACGCCAGACAGGCAGAGGCGAGGCTTGGCTAGGATGGCTTATGGTAGTGGACACCTCGATTTCGAATGCCACTAGATTAAGAACTTAACTTATACGGAGATGTTGTGGTAAGTGAGGTGCCAGCCAGTCTCAGTGGCTACCAAAGACAGGAGGCAGAACACCATGCTGTGCACACGTTCACAGCCCACGTGCACCAGCCACACTTGGTAAATCGGCAGGTAGTGGATAACGTGCCGGGGCAAACAGCTCTGATATTATGACCAACGTGGGAAGCTGAGGGCAAACAGATGTATAATTCTTGCAAGATTGAGCATAAAGTAAGTAAATTCCCATGGCGAAACGCAAGAATACCAAGTGCAAATCCTGCCACAGACACTGACCCAAATTAAGTGTTACAATGACTGCATAATTAAAACAAAGATAAGCCAGTTAATCATTTAACAGTAATGATCAAAAACAGGAATTAATCTGATTAAACTGCCAGCTGTTAACAAGACAGAAAGAAAAAAAAATAACTCAGGAAAGCTTAAAAGTAAGAATAAATGCTTGCTTGTCATGAGCATGCTGAATGTCACAGTTCATAAACAAGTCAGGGAAGCAAGAACTTGCCACCTTAAAGGTCAGGCTCAATGTTTGACCTCAGTGGTCACTAATATATGCCTTAGAACATATTACAACTAAATTAATTTCACACCCAATTAATAAGGACAAGATCACCAAAATGCTGAAGAAATTGGAAAAAAATGAAAATGCAGTTTAAATATTGTTCAGTTATCATGCACAAGGGGAGTTCACTCAGAGGAGTGAGGGCGAATTTAGATGCTTGAGTACAGAGTGACAGAACAGCGGGCAAACCAGCTTAATGGGAACAAGCCCAGCACTCGAGTACACATGCCAAAATCCACTAAAAGAAGTACCCAAAAATAAATAAAGGATGGACAGTTACCTGGGAAAACCAATGTGATCACAACGTCCCAACAACAGATGAACAGATGGTCTCTCGCAGACCCAGTATGGAGCCCAACACTCCACACCAAGACAGACCCGGTGCAAGTAGCTGTCTGCTTGGATGAGCGACCACTGCTCAGGCCCCATAATGGCGCAGTCACCATTAGTCTCCCGTTCCTCTCTCTCACTGCCTCACAGTCCGTCAATAGCCTGTCTCCAACTTCCTGCAACCAAAGTGCCGACTAGCAGATGACCAATGCATCACTCAGTGGCGGGACAGGAAAACTGATCACGCCATTAACCAATGATACAACAGTTCATAAAATGTGCTGATATGGTTCATTTTCCTAGAGGACTACCAGTTCTAGCCTCCCTCTTTGCACATTCGTGTTTCTATCACTGAAGCCCTTCTTTCCTGCAGACTGAATCAAAAATGGTTCAAATGGCTCTGAGCACTATGGGACTTAACATCTGTGGTCATCAGTTCCCTAGAACTTAGAACTACTTAAACCTAACTAACCTAAGGACATCACACACATCCATGCCCGAGGCAGGATTCAAACCTGCGACCGTAGCTGTCACACGGTTCCAGACTGAAGCACCTAGAACTGCACGGCCACACCGGCCGGCTGCAGACTGAATCAAGGTGATCACAACCTACTAGTGTAGGATAGCATAGGGTAGTATCACACGTATGCAGATGAAACAGTTACACAATAAATTGACACAGGTGTGATGTTTGATAATAATAGACATATTAGTCACACTGCATAAACGGGAGGAAGTGGATGGGAAAGGAGATCAGTCCCTAGGTTAAGTAAACTATGATGTCACTAAGTAAACATGTCGTATCTGGCAGATTTACTGAACAGGAGATATACCTTACGAGCAAATGTAGAATTATTCTCAGTAGAACATGAGAAGAGGCTTTTGATATATAATGTAAGTATGTGCCTCTAAGATAAATAATACACCCTTTAAATGCCAATTTAGCATTACTACATACCATAACTGTAATAGGTTTTGTTCATGGTGTCTTAATTTTCTAGAGAACTATTGTAAGTTTCTCTGTAAAAGAATAGTGATCATTCCCAGATTGCTTTTCTACTAAAATAATGCTGTGATAATGGAAGATATAGTGACAGAGGAAATGAAATGTAAAATTCGGAAACAGCTAACTCAGAAACTGAATGGCCACTCACAAGCCGAATCTGCACATGGTGCACATTCTCATAGGGGTTTGAATTTCTTTAGCATATCAGCACTGTACAACACTGAGTAATAATTCAGTGACATGCTATATTCTTTCTACCATATACTGTATTATTGCCACTGCTCCAGAAATAATGTTCAAGTGACTTATATATTTCAGTTTGTCACCAATAGATGAACACATTATTCACTTTGGGTGTAATGTAATCCAAATCATTATCTTTAGCTTTAACTAAACATTAAACAAAAGATAGTATGGCTGTGGAATCTCAGGTAGTCAGCAACTCCACAACAAAATCAAATTAACAATATAATAAAAAGAAGAAATGAAACTAAATTATTTAAATAAAGTGAAAATTTTATTTAATATACAACAACACCTTAAGTGTGTGTGTGTGTGTGTGTGTGTGTGTGTGTGTGTGTGTGTGTGTTTGTGTAATTTTTTCAATGTTAAGCTTATGTTCTACTGCTGTACCAGTGGTTATATTTAACACTACACTTTCTGCTGTAGCAGTCAAAAACAGATGTGCACATAACAACATTCATTATGTTGCGTAAATATAAATAAACTTTTTCACATAAATTCTTATTTATGATTTGCTAAACAATAAAATGAGGCTAGTGCCACCTAAAGAAATCAATCAAAACCTATCACTGGATAACTTAAACTGAATAAATAAGGCCTTTTTTCAGCTCTGTGGCTGGTAACATATGGCACTTTACAACCATAATGATCTATAACTGCCTTCAAAATAATATATAATAGCCTCCTCCATGGTCAGGAGAATAGATACACCTCAAGTCTTTACGTTCCTTCTTTATGTTAATGTACACACTTCTTTTTATAACTACCATGAGTTTACATAAGATAGACTGCATGATACAGTACAGATGAAAGTTTTAACAAACTTCCCTCCTTCAACTGCTGATATTGACAATACATTATGCAAAATACTTTTAAAGTTTAATACTCCACTCAAATGTTCATTATGGTTCATATACTTACTGCTATAATGTTTAAAACATAAACACACTTTACTGCCACTGATTTCAAAGGTCAAATCTTTGTCATATTCTTTATATCTTAAATGTTTTCCCTGTCTACATTTTGCAGTATTGTATATTCACTAGGATACACAAATTCTCTTTTAAACACTATTTCAAACTGACACAATGTCTTATATTTTTCTCTGCATTAAAATTTCCATCTACTGCATGGTGTTGTAAATGTTCAACAATAAAGTTAGGTTTGGTGGTATCATCTCACTCCAAGAGTAACACTTCCTTAAACTGCTTCAAAGAGGCAACTTGATGTACAGAACCATCTGGTTTAAACTTTAAAAATTTTGTGTGGTGTACTACAGTATCGCCCAAAGGATTGTTGATAGTGCTAGTAGATTCAACAATCTTTTGGTTCAACAAGTTCCTGTAGGTGTTCTTTCAAACTAACCAAAGTATTTGGGACACTACTTATTTCACAAAATTCTTTACTTATCTCACATCTGAGAGATTTGTCTATGTATACCTTGAAAATCCTGGCTTACAGATTTGTCATTTATTTCACTTTATTGGTTGCCTCTTCAAATTGTTTTTTAATTTCATTTTGTACTAAATCACGCTGTTCCTCTATCTAAATGTGTAATTCCTTAGGTAAGTTTAATAAGTTGTCTTCTATATTTCACAATTTATGTAGTTTAGTACTACTTCCTCCCGTTTGTTCTTAAATCTCACTATCAGACGGTTCCTGCTTTGTAGTTTTAACACTATTAGGTAGGTAGACCTTCCCCTGAAGTTTGAAGGGCTTTAACTTGTGAGCTTGAGTTTGAAATACTATCAGACATTTCATGTAATGTTTTTAATTTTTCTAATGTTTCAGCTTAACTGCTTTCCATGTTGTGTGTGGTGATGGGCATACAATAAAGACAACATTATACTTAATATCCCCTCAATAGAGTGACTTAGTTAAAACACTACTGCAAAAACACATTGAAATGGTTCACTAAATTCTTCACATAATAAATTTTTAAAAAAATCTCAAATATGCACTATTTACATCTGAATTATGCCCAGCAAGCCACACTGCCCTGCTGACATCTAGGAAAAGTGATGCAGAGGTGAGTTGCTGCGTACTCTTTGCATAGCCAGCTGGTCAGCCACTGCACTGTGAAGCAATGCTGCATTCTGGTTGTGCTGATCAGTTGTCTCAGAAATGCACCTGGAGATCGCTGCTACAACTGTAGTCTTGGAGTCTCTACTCACAATTCTTCCACATCGTCATCAAATTTTTACTTTATGCCCCTGTCCGTGATCACTTAAGCATGCGAATATATATTGCTATTGATCTCGTTGCTATGGCCATCAATTGTTCTTTTAATTAGTGATTTTTCATTTTAGCAGAAAATAAACTTATTTCTTCTTGGTTAATCAAATCACTTTAGGTAACAACAGTGCAGGTACCCTTCTATATCTTCTTAGTTGCTGACTTGCGATGCTTACTTGTTGACTTGTGTTGCTTGGGGCAATGTATCTTCTTATGTCATTTTTGTCAGAAGTTCTTGAAAAATCACAAATGGCTCTCTCCTTTTCACACCTTCAATTCGTGTCATGGATCACAGAGCCAAATGAGTGTTTCATAGTGTTGGGTTCATAGAATGGTGCACCTCATTAATGATCTGTTGGTCATAAATGTGTCCAGTTTACTTTGTAAATAAATTCCAGTACCTTTTCTTATAGTTAATCACTTTTGTGGTCCTCCCATGCAGTGTCACGGAGCTGTGTTGTTGGTCTTTTTCACCTTGTTGTGCTGGAAGAGAGCTTTAATCTGACCAAGCTCCTAAATGAAATAAACAGTTTAGTGTCAACTCTTCTGTATGTTATGTCCTATATTATCCTTGTACAGCTTCAGCTAGAATAGCAGATGAACAAACTTTGTAGCTTAGTGACAGCTTTGCTAGCTTTATAGCTTAATGACAGAACAGTTCTTTATGATAGTTCACATCCTTGGATGTGTCTTTTTGCTCCTTGACCTACAAGGCACTGGCACACCACAATGTCCAAGGAATAAGTGAGTCTCCACACCAGATGGAGACACACAATCGCCATCAAACTTTTTCGATTGCTGGATTATATTTATCTGCATTTAATGAGAGCTGCCATTAATTACACAAAGTTGAAATTTCATCCAAGACTGCATAATTCCTTACAGTCATCTGACAATTATACATTCCCGTACACAACAGCATAATCAGTGAAGAATTTTGCTGACCATCTCTAATAAATCTGTATGTACCTTGAAAATTTGGAGTTTGGTGTCTCTGGACATTTGAATTACAGGTCACACTACCCCTAGGTTGCGGAATATGGCTGATGTACCACACACACACACACACACACACACACACACACACACACACACACACACACACACACACACAGTGAAACAGAAGGCTGTTGTGTATCTTTGTGTGAGAGTGGGGAAGGTGACGGATGGGTGAAGGACAGTGAATAATGAAGGTTGAGGCCAAGGGCATTACGAGAATGTAGGATATATTGCAGGAAGAATTGGGTTGGGTTGTTTTGGGGAAGGAGACCAGACAGCGAGGTCATCGGTCTCATCGGATTGGGAAGGAAGTGGAAGGAAGTCGGCCATGCTCTTTGAAAGGAACCATCCCAGCATTTGCCTGGAGCAATTTAGGGAAATCACGGAAAACGCAAATCAGGATGGCCGGACGCAGGATTGAACCGTCGTCCTCCCAAATGCGAGGCCACTGTCTAACCACTGCGCCACCTCGCTCGATGCAGGAAGAGTTCCCACGTGCCCAATTCAGAAAAGCTGGTGGTGACTGCAGTGATCCATACAGTACAGGCTGTGAAGTGTGTGCTATCTGGATTCTTCCTACTGACACCAGCTTTGCCGAACTATGCAGGTGGAAGCTCTGCCTGCAATATGTCCTACATTCCCAAACCTCCTGTCTTCAGCCTTTGTTAGTCACTATCTTTCAATCAACTATCCCCTTCCCTGCTCCTACTCCACCCACCACTATACAACCTTCTATTCCACCAACATACCCACGGCCTTTCTGCTTCTCTTCTTTTCCACTTCCTCTCCCCCTTCCAAAACCACCCGACTGCACCTAGATGCCTTACCCTCTCTCCACCTTGTCCCTCTATGCTCCCACAAGCAGCACTTTACTGTCCCTCTCCTGCACACTGCTATCCCTCCCCCACCTGCCCCCGCCATCCCCTAACCCCCACCATCCACTCCCACCGTGCATCATGACCTGTTTCTCATAGTCTGACCTCGGCAGACAGAGGCAGTGGTCATATATATATATATATATATATATATATATATATATATATATATATATATATATATATATATATATGTGTGTGTGTGTGTAAGTAAGTAAGTGTAATCTTACTTGTTTAGCAGTCTTTTCTTGTGTCTTCTCCTACTCAGTATCTCCACTATATGCAATATCTCCACTAACTGCAATTTTTAAATATCAATAATTTATGTGGAACGATATAGACACACACTTCAAAGTATTAAGTATATTAAAATTTGTCGTTCATAAAACTCAATAATATTACATTTCTGTGGTAGGTAATAATGCAGAATTCCCTGAGAATTTCAGATAAATCGTCACTTGTACTGCACTAGCATCATACTGTCACATTGCATCTGCTACAAGTCTCCACCTGTCCTGCTTAAAGGGCCTCACAGACCAGGAATGGTGTGCATCAATCAGCCACATGTGATATGACCTGCAGTCGGTTGCTCACTTGACAAACCCCATATGAGCAATAGCAGTCAGTACTATGATCATCACTGTGTCAGTAAATTCTACCGTGGAATACGAACTGCTGTGTCAAGCAGCAATTGCAGTTAATTTCCATATCGCCACAAGTGCTCGCAAAATATAAATTTAAAATAGACAAAAATTACAAGTTACTTACTATGTTTTGGACCCAGTGGCTCCTTCTTCAGGCAGAAGGGTCAAAGGGGAAGGAAGAGGAGTGAAGGAAAAGGACTGGAGAGGTCTAGGAAAAGGGATGGATTTCAGGAAAGTCACCCAGAACTGCGGGTCAGGGGAGAAATACCACACAGGATGTGAAGGAAGAGTGATTGTTGGGGACTGCATCAGATGAGGTTTGAAAACCTGAGAGCTTAAAGGTGTAAGACAGGGTAGTATGCAGACAGAGATTACTGCTTAATCATCATCCATGAGTTAATAAGAGTGAAGAGCCTAGTGCATTGTATGTAACAGAGATGGGAGAGGATTGTGAAAAATAGATGGGAAAGACAATGAAAGATGTAGAAAACTAAAATTGAGTGAAGCAAATAGCAGTTACAGTGAAGAAATGCTGATACAGAAGAAATTAACATAAATTAAGGCCAGATGGGTTGCGAGAACCAAGGACATGTTTTATTACTAGTTCCCTGCTGTGGAGTTCTGAGAAACTGGTGTCTGGAGGAAGAATCCAGATGGTGCACCTGGTGAAACAGGTGCAAAGGTCATGAATATCATATTGTAGAGGGTGCTCTACAAGAGTATATTGTGAGTTGCCAGTATACACTCTTTGCTGATGCCCATTTATCTTAACTGATAATTTGGAGGTGGTCATGCCAATGTAGAAGGCCAAACAGTGTTTACGTAACAGCTGGTATATGATGTGTCATTTTGCAGGTGGCCCTCCCTCCGATAGCATAAGTTTTTCCTGTTACAGGGCTGTTACAGGTTGTGGTAGGAGGTGCATAGGGCAAGTCTTGCAGCAGGGACAGTCACCGGGGTAGAAGCCATAGAGTAGAGAGATGGGTGCAGAAGGAGTACAGGGTGTGCGAAGAATATTGTGGAGATTGGGATGGTGATGGAAAGCTATTCTAGGTGTGGCGGGCAAAATTTCAGACACATTGGAAGCAATGTCAGGCCATGATTTTAGTAAGTCATGGCCCTGGTCTTGAATGTACCAATCAGCTTCTTCGAAAAGGTCATGACTACCTAAAATCATGCCCTGAAGTGATATATGATCCATTCTGTCTGAGATTTTGCCCACCACATCTGGAATAGCTTTCTATCAACCGCCAAATCTCCGAAATATTCTTGTCAGACCCTGTGCTCCTTCTGCACCTACCTCCTTACCCTGTGGCTCCAACCACTGTCACCGTCCCTCCTGTAAGACTTGCCCTATGCACCCTCCTACCACCACTGATAATGGAGCTGTAACTGGCAAAACATACACCATCAAAGGGCCGGCCATCTGTGAAATGACACATGTCATATACCAGCTGTTAGGTAAACACTGTTCGGTCTTCTACATTGGCATGACTACCAACAAATTATCAATTAGGATGAATGGGCATACGTAAATGGCGTATACTGGCAACTCACAATATCGTGTTGCAGAGCATGCTCTACAACATGACATTCATGATCTCGGCATCTGTTTCACCACAGACCATGTGAATTCTTCATCCAGATACCAGTTTCTCAGAATTCCGCAGATGGGAACTAGGACTACAAATGTCCATCATTCTCATCATCTGCCTGGCCTTAATTTATGTTGATTTCTTCCATCTCAGCGTTTGTTCACTGTAACTGCTCTTTTCTTCACTCCATTTTAGTTTTCTACATATTTCATTGTCTGACCTGTCTGTTTTTCACCGCCCCCTCCCACCTCTGTTATGTACAATGCACTTGGCTTTTCACTCGTATTAACTCACAGATGATGTTTAGGCAGTAATCTGTCCGTATATTACCCTGTCTTCCACTTTTAAGCTCTCAGGTTTTCGAATCTTGTCTGTTGCAGTCCCCAACAATCAGTCTTTCCTTTTCATCCTGTCCAATGTATCTCCCGTCACCTTGAGTACTGGGTGACTTTTCTGACCTATACCCCTATCTCTAAACCTCTCCAGTCCTTTTCGTTCACCCTTCTTCCTTCCTCTTCAACCCTTCTGCCTGAAGAAGGAGCCACTGGCTCCAAAAGCTTGTAAATGTAAATCCTTTGTGTGTGTGTTCCCCTGCCACCAATTGGTGAGTAAATTTTTTATCTGTCTGTTTATATTTTAATTGAAATTCTGTATTTCTCATCCTGGTAAGACTTTCAAACCAACATTTTACTATGAAAACTCTAGATTCAAACAAGAACACACAGGTGGTTAAGTTTGTAGTACTTTGGTTCCACCTCACCAACTTTCAGAATTGAACATTAGTCTTGTTGGTGGAAGTGTATCAATCCTGAAAGAGTTTTCAACCTTATATTTTGATATGGGTACAACATGTGTCAATCAAGAAAGTATTAACATAGCCCCAAGTTTTATTATTACAGACAAGTGCGGTTCCAAACGAAAAGGGGAGACATGAAAATAATTTCTGTGTATCATTCAGATAGCACACCACTTAAATTAAGTATAAGTTGAGCCATGTATGGCTCGTGTTCCTGCCATCATGTATTCCACCCCATTACATTAATTTAAATTACTTCTGTCACTGAGTTGCTGCTTTTGCCTGACCTTGAACAGCGTTATCAGCGCATACCGATATATCCCCTTCCTAGTATCTTTGCTCCACTGACGTTACTTCCCACTCATTGTCTGTCATGAGGCAGTTTGGGTTGCAAGTTTGGATCACGAGTTCGGGTGTGCCAGTCAGTGGGAATGCATCTGGAGCGCAGTCAGGACCTGCTAGTCGGGGAGTTGCAATGCGGCACTACTGCAGTCGAGTTGGAGCAGCAATGAGGTCTGTGTCGACATGGCTCAACCCACCATTGCTGCCACTCATCCCTTGAGCCAGGCCACGGTCTTGGTGGATTGTCGGTTGGTCATCCTACTGGACGGTGCATTTTGGCTCACCAGTTGTTCATGAGTTTTTTTTGTGTGTGTGTGTGTGTGTGTGTGTGTGTGTGTGTGTGTGTGCGTGCGTGCGTGCTTAGTTACTATTTGGTATTGTTCAGGTCCTCGTGCAAGTGTTTGTCAGGTTGTGTGTTTAGTTGGTGACTATTTTAAAAGTTGTCGGCAATCTGAGAGGAGTCAGTCGATTGCTGCGGACCATAGAAGTTATCTCCGTGTGGTGCAGTTGGCTGGGTCTGCTGGCAGTCCCTGCAGTGTCTGAGCGTGTGTGGGGCTGTCTGATCGCTACGAGCTTCGTGGTTCACTGACCCAGGATGTTAAAGTTGAGTAGTGGTTTCAACTACCCAGGGCATGTCAATTCGTGTTGTGTGGTTCGTTTCAGCGGTTCACTGTTGGGGAGGTTTTCCTGTGAGCAACACTGAGTGTTTCTATTGCTGAAACATAGCTGCCATGTGGTGCAATTAACTGTATTGGCCGACTACAATTCGAGTGCACCAGCAGAATTTTCTTCTTTGTGGCCGTTAGTGTTCCAGTTACCTGCCCTGGCCACTAACTTAATTTCAGGCAGTGTCCTTTCCTCACCTGTTCTCGCTGTCCAACACCGTGTGTAATTTTGACAGCTAATACGTATTTCATTGTGAATAATCATGTTCATAACCTTTGTGTTTGAGTTCTCATGTGCTGGTTGGTGGCAAGCAAGTCATTGTGTCGGTTGGTCTGTGGCTGTCCCCTGGTTGGGTTCCGATGGACCAAGTGTAGTTGGGCTCACCACCTGTCTCGCCTAAGTGAACGAGGGCAGACTGACCTCCCTGGAGTCTTCTGAGTTCTGTTTCTTTAATTGTCCTTCTCACTGGTGTTTAATTCTCTGTTAATAATCTATCATAGCTAATGATTTAAAAATTATTGTTTTTTCTGGACTTTATATATTTTGAATTTTGAAAAATCAATTGTGGGCCTTAAGCCACTTAAAACCTTATTCTTGAAGTTACCCTTTAAGCAAAAATAGTGTGGCCTTCTGCCTTAAAAGATTGAGGTTATATATTTTAAAATTTTAAAATTTTATTGTGCCACTCAGCCGCTTATTGCACCTTGCATGTACTTCTTCTGTCTACTTTTGCCTTGCGGCTTTTCAGCCTAGCTGTAATACCATATATTATTATTATTATTATTATTTTCGATTATTCCCATTTAAAGAGAGCGTTTGAACTTGAATTCCTTTATGATTATTGATTATGTTTTTTCCGAGCCCAAATTTTCTTCATGTGTTCACTGTTTTTTCTTTCACTCCGCTCTCCATTTGCATCCTGGTCTCTTCTGTGTTGTAGTGTTAAATTTATGTTTTTTGATGATCCTGAATTCAGGTCTGTTTTCTGCATCGTTTATTGTTATGTGTGCTTGTCTGAGGTCCTCTTCAACTTCTTTTATCCATTTTGTTTTTCCCCTGCCTGAGTTGATGACTTTAAGAATTCGCTTTGAAATTCTGTTTTCATTCATCCTGTGGATATGTCCATAGAACTGCATTCTTCTCTTCCTTATTGTATCTGTAATCTTCTCTGTGTATTTAAATAATTCTGATGTTGGTCTCTCTGTGCTCATACGGCAAAGACTACCAAATCCACCGGTTAGTCCCTCAACCGTTAGGGGTAAAAACCAATGGGACTCGGGGCAAGTAAGGCTAGCAACCTGCTTCCCTGGTACTTTAAATATGATGCTGCCAACAATCAGAGCAAAATGCCTCGGACCTTTAGAGGTGACAGAGTCCCACCTCTAACTGACAAACCAGGGACTTCTAAGATTTGACTTGGCAAATAAATGGTAATGAGATGGGGAACTATTAATATCAATGGGGGCTACTCTGGGAAGAAGGTAGAGCTGGCAGAGGCTGCAAGTAAGATGGGGCTGGACGTTTTAGCTGTTAGTGACATTCGGGTAAGGGGTGAGAAAGAAGAGGAAGTGGGAGAATACAAGGGCTTCCTGTCAGGAGTCAAAGCAGGAATAGCACAATGGGGTGTAGGGCTTTACATCAGGAAAGAAATGGAACCCAGCGTAGTTTCAATAAGGTATGTAAACGAATGACTGATGTGGATAGATTTGACAGTGTCTAGTAAGAAAAGTAGGATTGTGTCAGTATATTCACATTGTGAAGGGACAGATCAAGATAAGATGGATAGTTTTTATGAGGTACTCAGTGATGTAGTTGTTAGAGTAAAGGACAAGGACAGTGTTCTGCTCATGGGTGATTTTAACGCCAGGATTGGAAATTGAACAGAAGGGTATGAAAAGGTTATGGGTAAATTTGGAGAGGATATGGAGGCCAACAGGAATGGGAAACAACTCTTGGATTTCTGTGCCAGTATGGGCTTAGTAATCACAAACTCCTTTTTTGAACATAAGAACATTCACAGGTATACTTGGGAAGGCAGGGGAACCAGATCTGTCATTGACTATATAACAACAGATTAGGAATTCAGGAAGGCTGTGAGGGACACACGTGTATTCAGGGGATTCTTTGATGACACTGATCATTATTTAATCTGCAGTGAAATTGGGATTGTGAGGCCGAAAGTGCAGGAGGTCAGGTCCATATGTAGGAGGATAAGGGTGGAGAAACTTCAGGATAAGGAAATCAGGCACAAGGACATAACAGCGATCTCAGAAAGGTACCAGTTAGTTGAATGTAGTCAATTACAGTCATTGGAAAAGGAATGGACAAGGTACAGGGACACAGTACTAGAAGTGGCTAAAGAATGTCTTGGAACAGTAGTGTGTAAAAGTAGGATGAAGCAAACAGCTTGGTGGAATGACACAGTCAAGGCAGCCTATAAAAGGAAAAAGAAGGCGTATCAACAATGGCTACATACTAGAACTCAGGTAGACAGAGAAAGTTATGTTGAAGAAAGAAACAAAGCCAAACAGATAATTGCAGCATCCAAGAAGAAATCTTGGGAAGGCTTTGGAAACAGGTTGGAGACTATGGGTCAAGCTGCTGGAAAACCATTCTGTAGTGTAATTAGCAGTCTTCGAAAGGGAGGTAAGAAGGAAATGACAAGTATTTTGGACAGGTCAGAAAACTGATGGTGAATCCTGTGGATGCCTTGGGCAGATGGAGGGAATATTTTGAAGAGTTGCTCAATGTAGGTGAAAATACAATCAGTAATGTTTCAGATTTCGAGGTAGAATGGGACAGGAATGATGGTGGAAATAGGATCACATTTGAGGAAGTGGAGAAAATTGTCAATAGATTGCAATGCAATAAAGCAGCTGGGGTGGATGAAATTAAGTCGGAACTCATCAAATACAGTGGAATGTCAGGTCTTAAATGGCTACACAGGATAATTGAAATGGCCTGGGAGTCGGGACAGGTTCCATCAGACTGGACAAAAGCAGTAATCACACCAATCTTTAAACATGGAAACAGAAAAGATTGTAACAACTACTAAGGTATCTCTTTAATCAGCGTTGTGGGTAAAATCTTCTCAGGTATTGTTGAAACGAAAGTGCGAGTATTAGTTGAGGACCAATTGGATGAAAATCAGTGTGGGTTTAGGCCTCTTAGAGGTTGTCAGGACCAGATCTTTTGCTTACGGCAAATAATGAAGTGTTATGAGTGGAACAGGGAATTTTATCTATGCTTTATAGATCTAGAAAAGGCATATGAGCGGGTTCCTAGGAGGAAGTTATTGTCTGTTCTACGAGATTATGGAATAGGAGGAAAACTTTTGCAAGCAATTAAAGGTCTTTACATAGATAGTCAGGCAGCAGTTAGAGTTGACGGTAAATTGAGTTCATGGTTCAGAGTAGTTTCAGGGGTAAGACAAGGTTGCAACCTGTCTCCACTGTTGTTCACATTATATGTTGAAAACAATAGACTGGCTGGGTGAGATTAAGATATGTGAACACAAAATAAGCAGTCTTGCATATGCGGATGACTTAGTTGTGATGGCAGATTCGATTGAAAGTTTGCAAAGTAATATTTCAGAGCTAGATCAGAAATGTAAGGACTATGGTATGAAGATTAGCATCTCCAAAACGAAAGTAATGTCAGTGGGAAAGAAATATAAATGGATTGAGTGCCAAATAGGAGAAACAAAGTTAGAACAGGTGGACGGTTTCAAGTACTTAGGATGCATATTCTCACAGGAAGGCAACATAGTGAAAGAACTGGAAGCGAGGTGTAGCAAAGCTAATGCAGCGAGCACTCAGCTACGATCTACTCTCTTCTGCAAGAAGGAAGTCAGTACCGAGACTAAGTTATCTGTTCATTGTTCAATCTTTCGACCAACTTTGTTGTATGGGAGCAAAAGCTGGGTGGATTCAGGTTACCTTACCAACAAGGTTGAGGTTACGGATATGAAAGTAGCTAGGATGATTGCAGGTACTAGTAGATGGGAACAATGGCAGGAGGGTGTCCACAATGAGGAAGTCAAAGAAAAACTGGGAATGAACTCTATAGATGTAGCAGTCAGGGGGAACAGGCTTAGATGGTGGGGTCATGTTACACGCATGGGAGATGCAAGATTACCCAAGAGACTCATGGGTTCAGGAGTAGAGGGTAGGAGGAGTCGGGGCAGACCAAGGAGAAGGTACCTGGATTCAGTTAAGAATGATTTTGAAGTAATAGGCTTAACATCAGAAGAGGCACCAATGTTAGCACTGAATAGGGGATCGTGGAGGAATTTTATAAGGGGGCTATGCTCCAGACTGAACGCTGAAAGGCATAATCAGTCTTAAATGATGATGATGATGTTTCTCTATGTCTTTGATTTTAGGTTACCCACCTATTTGTGTTGTTTCAGATGCATACAGTGCCTCTGGAAGTACGACAGTGTTGTATTGCCTCAATTTTGCATTAATGGATATGAACTTTTTGTTATAATAGTTCCACGTGAGTTTATATGCTTTCTGTAGTTTCTTTTATTCTTTCCTCATTAGCCTTTAGGTTGATCCCTGATGGCTGGATGATTTCTCCCAGATACTTAAAATGTGGTACTTGTACAATTTTCCCATGGGATGTGACAATAGGCAATTTGTCTTGTGGCACTCTTTCTATGTACTGGGTTTTCTCATATGAGATTTGCAGGCCAGTTCTTTGTGCAATTTCGTGTAACTTCTCTATGGCGTTAGTGGCTTCTTTCCTATTATTTGTGAGGATTGCAAGGTCATCAGCAAAAGCTAAACACTTCACATTGAATCTATTATCTTTTCTAATGCCAATTTGGATTCCTTTGACTTCTTTTTCCCATGTCCTGATATTTTTTCAAGAATGGTATTAAAGCGTAATGGTGAAAGTCCGTCACCCTGTCACACTCCAGTTTGGATTTCAAATGGTTCAGAGATATCCCCCATAAATTTAACCTTGGAGACTGTGTCAGTTAATGTTTGCCGAATGATTGCTCTTGTCTTCCTATCAATGCAGATTTCTTCTAGTGTGTTGCAGAGCGCTACTCTGTCTATTGAGTCGTAGGCCTTTTTAAAATCTACAAAAGTGACCACTGTGTTTCCGGTGTTTCTCATCTGGAGAATCATTTTCAGATTCCAGATCTGCTCTATGCATGATCATCCCTTGCGAAAACCAGCCTGATATTCTCCTATTTGTGAGTCAGCTTGTTCTTCTAACCTATTCATGAGAACTTTTGATAGGATTTTATATGTGACTGGCATAAGTGAGATACCCCTGTAATTATTTGGTTCAGTTTTGTCCCCTTTTTTGTGGAGTGCATGGATGAGTGCGCATTTCCATTCAGAAGGGATCTGTTCTGTTTCCCAAATGTTTAATATGATTTTGTGGATTTTTCCTGTTAATCTTTCATCATTTAGTTTCCATAGTTCTACAATAATTCCATCTTCTCCTGGGGTTCTATTGTTTTTCAGTGTCTTGATAATTTCCACTATTTCACTGATGGTTGGTGGTTTAGTGTCGGGATTTGGTGTAGACGTCTGGTAGTGAATATGCTCTGTAGGCCTTTCGCAGTTGAGAAGTTTGTTGAAATAGTCTGCGAGGATTTGGCAGTTATTCTTTGTGTTAGTTTCTAGTGAACCATCTGGTTTCTTGAAGCAAATATTGGGTGGCTGGTATTCTGAAATATGTACTTTAAACATCTTATAAAAATTTCTGGTGTTGTTCTTCTTAAAGTCTTGTTCTATCTCATCCAGTCACCGTTTGTCATAATTTCTTTTTTCCCTCCGAATAGTTTTCGATGTTTGTTTTTGGATTACTAGAAATTGTTGCAATTTTTCTGATGTTTTGTGACTATTGAAGTTTTTCTAGGTATTTGTCCTTTCTTCTATTGCTTGGTCACATATTATATTCCACCACCTGTGTTTTCTCCTTCTTGGGGGTTGACCCAATTTCATCATGGATTTGAGGATGTCCACAAGTTCTGTCCAGTTTTTGGTGTTTGTCTGACTAGTTTCCTGTAAGATGTTTTCCTTGTTGAGTTTTATGTATTCGGGTTCTGGTCTCAGCACTTTGTTTAGTTTTGGCTTTTTTCTATTGGGTTGTAATCTGGTCTTTATCTGTAGAAGATAGTGGTCTGATTCAAAAAATCCTCTTCTCGTTTTCACATTCAGAATTTCTGCTGTGTTACTCTTGGAGATGGCCACATGGTCTATCTGGATTTTATTATTATTATTATTTTAAGATTTCTTGTTTGGAGGCCCTCAGCCATGAAATAATTGCCATTTTGAAATTTGTAGCTCTAAGGTTTGGCTATGTGGCATTGTGGTTTAAAGGTGTTATTAAATTATAATAAGAAAATGCAGTTATAATAATAAAAAGCAATAAAATGTGTATTCTTCCTTCACTAGCACCAATTTAAACTGTCCTCGGGTTCCTGCCTAACCCCACACTCTGAAATTGCCAAAGATCTAGTTCAACATCTGTTCTCAAATCAGATGGATACATAAATAACATTTAATATTGCAGAAAATTCTTTATTACATTCCTAATAAAGTCTCACAATGTTTTAACATGAAGAACAAATTATTTTCATGTAACAGGAAAAGAATGTCCATCAACTTCATAAACTACAACATTATACACTGTGTTAGCACCTCATCATGTGATATTAGTTTCCTGTGTTATCATAGCACCTTTTGAAGACTTAAACTGATATATTATTAATGACATTTAGCAATAATCATTACATGTCTGAAATTTTCAGTGCACTGTTACCCTGAAACAGATTACTGTAAGTTTTAATACAAGTATATTCCAAGCTTAACCATGAATAAGTCATATGATGTTTAGTTATTATAATTATTAATACAATAAATTGTACCAAGAATGGAGTGTTTTTGTAAATCATACACATGCAAGAAGTCTTGTAAGAGGCCCATATCTCATGCTAACTGCAGCTTGTAGCAGTTCCTGCTGCTGTTAACAGAGGACCTCTGTCATTCTCTCTATCCAGAGGCCCCTAGTTGCCACGTATCAGAGAACTAGAGTAACTGTCAGTGAATATAGACAGAACCACCCACCTACCAGTGTCAACAGAAGATTTTATAGAACCTGTCTATAGATACTTGACCCCCCCATGAACCATGGACCTTGCCGTAGGTGGGGAGGCTTGCGTGCCTCAGCGATACAGGTGGCCGTACCATAGGTGCAACCACAACGGAGGGGTATCTGTTGAGAGGCCAGACAAACATGTGGTTCCTGAAGAGGGGCAGCAGCCTTTTCAGTAGTTGCAGGGGCAACAGTCTGGATGATTGACTGATCTGGCCTTGTAACATTAACCAAAACGGCCTTGCTGTGCTGGTACTGCGAATGGCTGAAAGCAAGGCGAAACTACAGCCGTAATTTTTCCCGAGGACATGCAGCTCTACTGTATGATTAAATGATGATGGCGTCCTCTTGGGTAAAATATTCCAGAGGTAAAATAGTCCCCCATTCGGATCTCCAGGCGGGGACTACTCAAGAGGACGTCGTTATCAGGAGAAAGAAAACCGGCGTTCTACGGATCAGAGCGTGGAATGTCAGATCACTTAATCAGGCAGGTAGGTTAGAAAATTTGAAAAGGGAAATGGATAGGTTAAAGTTAGATATAGTGGGAATTAGTGAAGTTCGGTGGCAGGAGGAACAAGACTTTTGGTCAGATGATTACAGGGTTATAAATACAAAATCAAATAGGGGTAATGCAGGAGTAGGTTTAATAATGAATAAAAAAAATAGGATTGCGGGTTAGCTACTACAAACAGCATAGTAAACGCATTATTGTGGCCAAGATAGACACAAAGCCCATGCCTACTACAGTAGTACAAGTTTATATGCCAACTAGCTCTGCAGATGATGAAGAAATAGATGAAATGTATGACGAGATAAAAGAAATTATTCAGGTAGTGAAGGGAGACGAAAATTTAATAGTCATGGGTGACTGGAATTCGTCAGTAGGAAAAGGGAGAGAAGGAAACATAGTAGGTGAATATGGACTGGGGGGAAGGAATGAAAGAGGAAGCCGCCTTGTAGAATTTTGCACAGAGCATAACTTAATCATAGCTAACACTTGGTTCAAGAATCATGAAAGGAGGCTGTATACATGGAAGAAGCCTGGAGATACTGACAGGGTTCAGATAGATTATATAATGGTAAGACAGAGATTTAGGAACCAGGTTTTAAATTGTAAGACATTTCCTGGGGCAGATGTGGATTCTGACCACAATCTATTGGTTATGAACTGCAGATTGAAACTGAAGAAACTGCAAAAAGGTGGGAATTTAAGGAGATGGGACCTGGATAAACTGAAAGAACCAGAGGTTGTAGAGAGTTTCAGGGAGAGCATAAGGGAACAATTGACAGGAATGGGGGAAAGAAATACAGTAGAAGAAGAATGGGTAGCTCTGAGGGATGAAGTGGTGAAGGCAGCAGACGATCAAGTAGGTAAAAAGACGAGGGCTAATAGAAATCCTTGGGTAACAGAAGAAATATTGAATTTAATTGATGAAAGGAGAAAATATAAAAATGCAGTAAATGAAGCAGGCAAAAAGGAATACAAACGTCTCAAAAATGAAATCGACAGGAACTGCAAAATGGCTAAGCAGGGATGGCTAGAGGACAAATGTAAGGATGTAGAGGCTTGTCTCACTAGGGGTAAGATAGATACTGCCTACAGGAAAATCAAAGAGACCTTTGGAGAGAAGAGAACCACTTGTATGAATATCAAGAGCTCAGATGGGAACCCAGTTCTAAGCAAAGAAGGGAAGGCAGAAAGGTGGAAGGAGTATATAGAGGGTTTATACAAGGGCGATGTACTTGAGGACAGTATTATGGAAATGGAAGAGGATGTAGATGATGACGAAATGGGAGATATTATAATGCGTGAAGAGTTTGACAGAGCACTGAAAGACCTGAGTCGAAACAAGGCCCTGGGAGTAGACAACATTCCATTAGAACTACTGATGGCCTCAGGAGAGCCAGTCATGACAAAACTCTACCATCTGGTGAGCACGATGTATGAGACAGGCGAAATACCCACAGACTTCAAGAAGAATATAATAATTCCAATCCCAAAGAAAGCAGGTGTTGACAGATGTGAAAATTACCGAACTATCAGTTTAATAAGTCACAGCTGCAAAATACTAACGCGAATTCTTTAGAGATGAATGGAAAAACTGGTAGAAGCTGACCTCGGGGAAGATCAGTTTGGATTCCGTAGAAATGTTGGAACGCGTGAGGCAATACTAACTTTACACCTTATTTTGGAAGAAAGATTAAGAAAAGGCAAACCTACGTTTCTAGCATTTGTAGACTTAGAGAAAGCTTTTGACAATATTGACTGGAATACTCTCTTTCAAATTCTGAAGGTGGCAGGGGTAAAATACAGGGAGCAAAAGGCTATTTACAATTTGTACAGAAACCAGATGGCAGTTGTGAGAGTCGAGGGGCATGAAAGGGAAGCAGTGGTTGGGAAAGGAGTGAGACAGGGCTGTAGCCTCTCCCCGATGTTATTCAATCTGTATATCAAGCAGTAAAGGAAACAAAAGAAAAATTCGGAATAGGTATTAAAATTCATGGAGAAGAAGTAAAAACTTTGAGGTTCGCCGATGACATTGTAATTCTGTCAGAGACAGCAAAGGACTTGGAAGAGCAGTTGAACGGAATGGATAGTGTCTTGAAAGGAGGATATAAGATGAACATCAACAAAAGCAAAACGAGGATAATGGAATGTAGTCAAATTAAGTTGGGTGATGCTGAGGGTATTAGATTAGGAAATGAGACACTTAAAGTAGTAAAGGAGTTTTGCTATTTAGGGAGTAAAATAACCGATGATGGTTGAAGTAGAGAGGATATAAAATGTAGACTGGCAATGGCAAGGAAAGCGTTTCTGAAGAAGAGAAATTTGTTAACATCGAGTATAGATTTAGGTGTCAGGAAGTCGTTTCTGAAAGTATTTGTATGGAGTGTAGCCATGTATGGAAGTGAGACATGGACGTTAACTAGTTTGGATAAGAAGAGAATAGAAGCTTTCGAAACGTGGTGCTACAGAAGAATGCTGAAGATAAGGTGGGTAGATCACGTAACTAATGAGGAGGTATTGAATAGGATTGGGGAGAAGAGAAGTTTGTGGCACAACTTGACTAGAAGAAGGGATCGGTTGGTAGGACATGTTTTGAGGCATCAAGGGATCACAAACTTAGCATTGGAGGGCAGCGTGGAGGGTAAAAATCGTAGAGGGAGACCAAGAGATGAATACACTAAGTAGATTCAGAAGGATGTAGGTTGCAGTAGGTACTGGGAGATGAAGAAGCTTAAACAGGATAGAGTAGCATGGAGAGCTGCATCAAACCAGTCTCAGGACTGAAGACCACAACAACAACAACAGATAATTGACTAACAAAAACTTGTTTGATAATAGTAAGCGTGGGAGAACTCATTTCCAATGAAGGTTTCAGTAACTGTGTCTGGGAATGTTTGCCTATAACAGTGAGTGTGGGCCTCAAACTCAAAAAATCTGGTATCATGGCAGCAGTGATGTGTTTGAATGATGGGTTAGACAGCAACCTGAAATGTTTTGGAAGTATGGGCATAGAACCTGGGGTGAACATCACAAATGCATGTCAGTTGACCAGCTGAAGGTTCAGGAAGCTGAGGAAAGTGCCTTCAAAATGACAAGACCAGAATTCTGAAGAATGCATCCAAATTTAAGTTGGAGGATACAGAAATCTGCTATGATGACAGCTATTGACCAGGCAAGTTTTAACTTTGCATGTAGGCTGAACACACTTTATAAAAAATTTTAAATGCTTTTTCCCAAAAAGTATGACATTTTTAGCTTTAAATACAATTTCATTTGGAACTACTATGTCTACGTCAATGAAACTTGGTATAGCCATGGCAAGATAAAAAGTTGCACAAGCATCCACTACATGGCACACTTACTAAGGTCATTCTTCTTCACTTTGGAAGCACCATCAAATTTGTTGGCCCAATACAAGCTGCACTGGCCACAGATGGTCCAGAATAGATCCTGCCCCAGAGCAGTTACTGATGTTGTGGATCCTGACAGCCACTTGAAGACGTGGTGGTCAATACCTGCCGATGTTCACACTCTACTACATGTGGAACTTCTGCCTCCCAACAGTAAATATTTCTTGGTGCAGAAATCTGACTGCCAGCAAACTTTCACTCTATACTGCCTTACAGCATTATCCTCTGAGACAATTCATCTAAGATAAGAAGGATTCATTCTACAAAAATATGCATAGTTTATAACACCTTTCAGAAAATCTTCAGGAAACTAGAGATTATTAGATTTATTGTTTGTGTTAATCCACTCATTCATTGTCTAATATTTGTGCTTAGCAGTAATGGCAAATGTAATATGACTCATGCAATTCACAACAAGCGTACCTGAAGTCTGAATAATTTCAACATGAGTTACGCATCCCTATTCGGGGCTCATAATGGAAATTTTTATACTCGTGCAGATGTCACATGCTGCTGATAGAAATTGTAAGAACAAGGTGGGACCATCTTACCAGTTTTTATAGCACTTGTGATGCCAATTTAATTTTTCCCTTTCTGACTTTCTCAACAACATGAACACAATATTTACAGGAAATATCTTTTTTTAATCAATTCAATGGACTGGCACAATGCCATTTGAATAGCTTGTTGTACTTGTGCTTCAATAGCTGTAAAACACTAAAATTTTTATCTAGCATTACACTAACACCATCACTACATGCTCCAGTTATTATTCATATACCTTGAAGAAAAACCATACTTAGAAATTTAAGTTCAAGGTCTGTTGTTTCTGCATATATTTTCTAAAGTTCAGTGAACTACATACATTGTCACATACAGGAAATCTTCCTCAGTTTCTGGAATGCAGTGTCTGCATAGTAAACTGTTGAGCCAACAGTGCTTTGACAATGTGGAGACTATTCTGAATTTGAAAATCTACAAGGTTTCAGAAGCACAATATGGTTAAGCATTAGCTAGAAAATGTACTGTGTGAAACATTTCTTCTACTTTTAAAAAATTTCTTTCTGCTTTTCAGCTACAAGATCCTTAACAACATTCTTTTTTCTTTGTCTACATGCTGTTAAATGTACTTTGGAGTTCCTATGTTTATGAATCTTAATCAGTAGTGTTAACTGAGCTTGTTTACTTCCACAGATTGGAACAAGCTAAATACACTACTCTTTAGACATGGACACTCCCTGTGATTTACTCATTCTTACATTCTGCTCTTCTTTCCACACTGAGCAGCCCAGCTTGTCTTCTTTACACACCCACTCACATTTTGTCAGAAATTACAGGCATGCTGTTGTTCAAACAAATGGGATGTGTAAATATTTTGAGATTCCAAATATCAAGGATTTACTTCATATGATTAGCTTGTATTTTCAACACCAACTGTTCCAGTGGTACTGTTTATATATGGTGCACGTGTACTGTTACCAGTTACACATTCTTTGAACTATGCAGTCAGTTTTCTGCAGATGAGACTCTGGAACTCACTGAAATAGTCTGATGTACTGTTTCACACTGAAAAATGACACCTTTCAATTACTAGGACATTTTATACAATCATCACTTAACAATGTAATGCATCAGCACTAAAAACGAGAAGTTACACATAGAATCACAGAAGTCAACAGAAGTGTTTGCTTCAGTAACTGTCTCATTACTGACAAGAAAATTGAAACAATACTCATCCCATCCTTCCGTGCTGTGACTAATGATTAAAGCTCTTAATCAGACTGTAAATACACAAATGGAAGACACAATGACTGAAAATAAATAGCTCAACTACTTTCTGCAAAATATCATAGTAGATTATTAACGTCTGACAGTTAATATTCCGTAATTAAGGATGTAATATCAGCATAAGGAAGCAGGGAATGTTTTTATTTTAGTAATGTCATCTTATAGCTTAAATTTCAGATAAGAGTGAAGTTAGATTACAGTATTAAAGAATGCAACATCAGTGTCAGAAAGCACTAATAAGTGAGTTGTCATGAATTTTCATTTATCATGTTACATACTGGCTCTTGTGCAGTATTCATTCCATTCATTTGCTTGGACACTGTTCCATAAATCCCATCATAAAACAGAGCCTTATATTTTTCCCCTCTTCTTTCATATTAAGAAGTTTTGATTTTAATGCAAGATGTGGTCAGGATTCTTGGGGAAAAAAGTAAAGGATATTTATTACAATGTTGGCATCACATATATTCTGCATGCTCACAAATATGGTTTACATTTACGCTGATGGTAATTAGTAATAATGGGTAGAGTTTTGCTTGTAATGGTTTAATTACATTAGCAAAACGTGCCGCTTGCTCAAAGATAGTCAGAATTAGCACGAAACTATTACTGTTATTACCCATTAATATTTAATATCTAATTAAATATTTTGTAATGGCTGCTTGGCACCATTACAATAAAAGAGAGCCAGATGGACTATCTTCTACAGACTTCACCTTAAATTATTGTTCACTTAAATATTTCCACAGAGAGGGAGCGATTTTGAATAGGAACAGGAGAAATGAACTTTTGACCATGTACTACAAGGAAAATACGTATGTCAAATACTTATGGTGTCAGTATAGCTAATCGACTTAATACTTAAACAGCAGAGACAAAAGTAGCAGTCAGTCTTTAAACCAAATCCTTTTTTAATTTTAATGAGATTTGATACCAAAATACTTTTTGTTTACATTTTTAGCACAAATATCATTGAGTTGCAGGTTTTATAGTTACTTGTTGTATTAGCTATGGTTTTCATCACAGAAATACAGTTTTGTGCTTTCTTTACACTGGACATTTACACATGTGGTATACGTTTAGTTTCATTTTTATAGGGCTTTCCAGAAGAAGTCACAGCCTTCAGCAAGTGTGCAAAGTGTAGTAGTCACTAACAGGAAAAAGCCACCAGTCCAGGCAGTTTTTTTATAAATACACTAAACGCAAACTGATTAGTCTAAGGATAACTTTAAAAATTAACAGTGAACTTGAACATAAAAACTTGTCTGAGACTTTCAGCAAATGTCTGAATGCACATATGACACTACACAGAACACTATCATCTGTCTACATACTGGAAAAGTCAAAACTACTCTGTGTTGAACATTACAGGTAAGAGGAATTTACATGCCTAAATTTCAGTGTTCTGGAAAATTATACAAAAAGAGCCTAATAAGATAATTTCTGAAAATTCATGGATACTGCAGAATGTTTCTACTTCATGTTGTAGTATTGCTAACTTTTCACATTTCGTAATTCCTGTTGTAGTTTAATGCTATTCTGTCTTTTTTAATTATTTGGGAGCCGACCATCTGGTTTTAAACTTTCTTTGCTTTTTGCATTTAATTTGAATGGGAAACCGTTGAGATTGAACTTAACGTATACATGGATGGACATGAGAAATGAAAGGTTGCAATAAATTGGCGCAGCTCTGCACCGCCAGCAATATCGAATAAAATGCTGAAATTTCTTAAATAAAATGGGTAATGCCCAGTGCAAACTTTGCAGTAATTGTGACAAACAGATTTTGCTAGATAAATATATTTTAACCGAAACAATTAAAATCTTTACACACCTTTTACAATCCCAGCTACAAATGGCGTCGATCATCGACTAATGACAAATGAAGACTACGTAAGAGACGAATGCAAACATCACGGGTTCCTCTCCTATTCAGTTTGTGCAGAAGACAAGTGATTCTATTATATTATATTGCCTATTTATATCTTAAGTAATTCTTGTACAGTATTTGCCATTTTTAATTACATATCGTTTCTTCTGTGGTGGTTTTCACTTCCCTCGCCACGGATAGTATTTCACACTCTTTGAATAATTAATGGAAAATCTCATATAAAGATGTGAAACAAATACTAACAAAGAGATAGAGGGGCTGGTGAGCACTTACCTCAGCTCAGTACAGCCGATAGATACACAAAAAACAGAACCGAAAATTTACGTTCCTAGCTTTCGGAACAAATGTTCCTTCATCAGGGAGGAGAGAGGGGAAAGAAAGGGAAGAAGGAAAAGTGGATTCAGTTACTCACAACCCAGGTTATGAAGCAACAGGGAAAGGAAAACAGGGAGGGTAGCAAGGATGGAGGCATGGTTGTCAGGGGGAAGCCAAAGGTATTCTACTGTAAGTACTGTGCCAGCTTCAAACCAAAGAGGATGCATACAGAAGTAAAGAGGTATACAGTATAAAGATAAAAACAACTAAGTAGGATGAAAAGATGCGTGAATGGCTAAAGATGAAAGGGAAAGAGGAGAAGACTGAAGAGTAAATGGGAGTGAGGTTGTTTAACGTAGGTTCAGTCCAAGGGGATGGCAGGATGAAAGGATGTGTTGGAGTGCAAGTTCCCATCTCCACAGTTCAGAGGGACTGGTGTTGGGTGGGAGAAGCCAAATGGCACATATGGTGTAGCAGGTTCCTAGGTCCCTAGAATTATGCTGGAGGGCATGCTCTGATACTGGGTATTGGACATCTCCTAGGCGGACAGTTCGTCTGTGTCCGTTCATGCGCTCAGACAGTTTAGTTGTTGTCATACCAATGTAAAAGGCTGTGCAGTGCAGACATGTCAGCTGATAAATGACGTGTGTAGTTTCACACATGGCCCTGCCTTGAATTGTGTATGTTTTACCAGTAGCGGGGCTGGAGTAGGTGGTTGTGGGGGGATGCATGGGGCAGGTTTTGCAGCGGGGTTGGTTACAGGGGTAGGAACCGCTGGGTAGAGAAGGTAGTCCGGGAATATTGTAGGGTTTAACAAGGATGTTACAGAGGTTAGTGGGGCGACGAAAGGCAACTCTGGGTGGTGTGGGGAGAATTTTGTCAAGGGATGATCTCATTTCAGCGGTTGACTTGAGAAAGTCATATCCCTGGCGAATAATTTGTTGATGTATTCAAGGCCAGGATAATATTGGGTGACAAGGGGGATGCTTCTGTATGGTCAGGGGGTAGGAACATTGTTGTTGGATGGGGAGGAATGTATTGCTCGGGAGATCTGTTTGTGGACAAGGTCTGCAGGATAGTTGCAGGAGAGGAAAGCACTGGTCAGGTTATTGGTGTAATTGTTTAGGGATTCATCACTGGAGCAGATACATTTGGCACGAATACCTAGGCTATAGGGAAGGGAACATTTGATGTAGAATGGATGGCAGCTATCAAAGTGAAGGTACTGTTGTTTGTTTGTGGGTTTGATATGGACAGAGGTGTGGATGTGAGCTTCAACAGGATGAAGGTCAACATCCAGGAAGGTGGCTTGGGTTTTGGAGAAGGACCAGGTGAAATTCAGATTCGAAAAGGAGTTGAGGTTCAAAGTCCTTCACCTCTCAAACCCTTGCTTGGAGAACACACTCAGGAACATCATCCTAGAAGCCAGCTGCAAACATGAGTTCCATGCCACACACCACCTGAAGAAACTATCCACAGTGCTAGTGCAACACCTAAGAAGTGGGGTCCCTCTCCCTGTCCCTCACAAACACCAACCACAACAGCACCTTCTACAAACCCCCCTCATAGCCAACAAACCTAGCCTAGCCACCCTACTCAACCTCCCCATCCCAGCACATACCCCACACAGACCACATCTCAACTATAACCACAGTCAAATGCCACATATCACCAGTCCCAATTCAGTTCTAAACCTCTCATCCAGATCCCTCTCTCCTCCAGAGACATCTGTTCTATCAAAAGGCTTAACCTTTAGCCCCATGCCTAAATTCAACCACACTGCCCTGGTTAAAGATCTCCTCTCATTCACCCGGAACCTCAATTGGAAATATCACTTCACTACCCAAACACAGCCCCCAAATACTAGACCCAGTGTTGAACCCTGTCTAGAACAGTTCCGACCGCCTTCTCAAAGGGATCCTCCTCCCCTCCCCCAAAACCATCCCTTGCAGACATTTCAGGAATTCCTCACATCCAGTGTTGCCTCCCAGTCCTCCTTGAAGAACATCCCCACAACCCCCAACATCACCCCAGCTGAATCCCGTGCCATTAAGGAGCTGAAAACAGACCGCTCTATTGTCATCCTCCCAGCGGATAAAGGCTCCACAACTGTGGTACTTGACCGTGTGGAGTATGTGGCAGAAGGACTGCATCAACTCTCCGACACCTCAACCTGCAAAGCTGTTACCCAGGATCCAATTCCCTCCATCCAGACTGAGCTGCTTCTTCCCTTTCTTTCCCCCTCTCTCCTCCCTGATGAAGGAACATTTGCTCCGAAAGCTAGGAACGTAAATTTTCAGTTCTGTTTTTTGTGTATCTATCGGCTGTACTGAGCTAAGTACTGGCTAGCCCCTCTATCTCTTTGTTAGTATTTGTTTCACACTCTTTGAATAATCATTTATAATAGCAAAATTCATAATTATCTTTTTCCTCACAAAATTAAGTGTCCTTTTGAAATTCAATTAACATAAATACATATAAATTATTTGTTACAGTGAGCATTATACATCGAAATGTTCTTTTAACTTTCACTTTGGATGTGTGCTGCCAGAGAAGGTTACACAGGTAAGAGGAATTTGCATGCCTAAGTTTCAGTGTTCTGGAAAATTATACAAAAAGAGCCTAGTAAGATAATTTCTGGAAATTCAAGGATACTGCAGAATGTTTCTACTTCATGTTGTAATATTGCTAACTTTTCACATTTTGTAGTTCTTGTTGTTAATCTTGAAAAGTTTTTAGCTACTTGAGAGTTTTGTGCACCATCCAGTGGCTTATCACAAGTTCACTTTCATTCATCAGTGCTTAAATCTTAAGATTGGATTGTGTAGAGTACTTTCCAGTTAAAATGCCACAGGTCAGCACTTCACATACTCAGAGAGGCTTAACATGGTTTTTAAAGTGTTAACACAGGCATTATAAGGCTTAGATAGATTGCATAGTGAATAACAGATTCAAACTCTCTGAAAACTACATGTTTACAATTTCATTTTGTTGCACTGACAAGTTACATGAAGAAACCGATTGTGCTTAAGTTCATTGCTAGGCCCCAACTCTGATAGATTTGTATATCGACAACTGTGTGGTGATTTATGCTTTGTGCATGACCTCTATTTATAGGTTAAAGAATTACAAAAACTATATATATGCAAAATACTCATCTACTACATTTTAGCTATTAAATAGAAGATAGCAAACTTAGAGGGTCCAAAGATACTGTAGGTAAGGATGTTTAACTCTGAACTGTACAACTAAGAAATGGCAATATTGTATGTACTGTTTTGTGGGAGTACAGTGCACGATTCTGAAAATCAACCAGAAAGTTTAGAGAAAGTATGCTTTAAACTTGGATAGTTAAACAGAAATATGCATTTAATAAACAGAAGAAAAAGCCTCCAAAACTATTTTAGTGGATTGTGGAAATAACTGCATTTTAGTATTTGAATGCTGTAAATAAAAATTATGAGTATATAGTTTTTAGGAAAAGTGATTATTGACCATAGGAAAAACAAGAAATCTAGCTACATAGAAAATTTTTCATCTTTTGCATGTATAGTAAATCAGAGATAATTTAGATTCAAATTTAGCCTTATCAATAGCTTGAAAATTTCACTGTGAATTCATTTAAGAGATGTTCAAATGAGATGAGTAAAAATGAAGCATGAGGGAAGAGTTCAAAAGTTTGCAGAAAACACTATGATGCCCCAAGTTTCTGTGCAACAATATACTGCTTTCTGGTGTTTCACTGGTTCCTAGAAGATAATCAAGCAAAATGACTTCCCCAATTAACAGGAAACAATTTTGTCAGGGCATTAGAGACAATGAAGCAAAGGCCAATTTCAAATGAAAAAATCAAATCCTACATGAAAGATATCAATATTTTGTGCATTAAGAAATGGCCCTGTGACATTGCAAACCAACTGCTAGAAGTGCAAGAACATTAGTAAATTTTGAGAATTTTCAAATGTAACCAAAGTTGTGGTGATGTACTCCCTGTAGTACACCAGAGAAAGAGTCTTCCACACAGTTTTGACAGCATTATGTAATTCACTTTTTTGCAGTCTACTTTGATGTTTATTTCAGTTGTGGGATCTCTGCTACCTATATGGAACCCCAAAAATTACATCAAAGTAAGGATGAAAACGGGCATGCCGAGGATATCCAATACTAAAAGGCTAATCTGCATGTGCAGCGGTGAGTGATACTTCAAGTCACAGAATATTTAGGCAAGTCCTATTTTTGTTAGGAATACAGCACTGCAGATAATGTACTAAGTTAACATTAACAAGTGGTGCAGGTGTGAGCACAGCATTCCATGTATAAAGGGTCCAAGTTCCCAGGAATCAGCAAGCTTGTGCTCACTGAATGTAGGCCCTTGAGAAGTCTTAAGACACATGAACCACAGTCCCAGAGTCTGATAATACTGGTTCTTTACTGTAGTTGTCCACCTGTTGTCACATGGTAAGTGCACTCAAACGTTCCCAGCCACTGCAACAAATATGACTTACATGACATCAATTTAAGCATATCTTAAGTTCCTGTCCCCTCCTGACATTTTACAAATGTGCAAATAAATACTTCTTTCACAGGTATACCCACACTGAAGTCTAGGAGAAGCATTTTTGGCTTTATTGCAATGTGGGTTATTTCACTGTTTCATTTATGAACCCAACACATTTACACTGAGCTGATACTGTAACATTCTTTAGTAATGCCATGAGTGTGAGTGCTTGAGTTCATACAGAAAGGGCAACTGAGAGATGCTTATAGATACTGCTTTAGCAGGACCTCACGAAAAAAACCCTACTCCATTTTAACTCATGTGACAGACATGAGAGAGCAAACAACTGCTCAGTTGCTTGAGCAGTGGGATCAGATGTCAATGAAATGTATTTGTAATATGTCAGCTGAACCCGTACTGGGGTTAACAATGCAAGTGACATTAAATATTTGAAAGTTTAACGATACTGAAATGTGTTTTAATTTCCTGAGAGCAGCAAGTTGCAGCATGCAGTGCTTTATTGGCATAATGTACAAAATCTGTGCATTGCTCTATAGTGTTATTTTCTGACAAGTGTGTGACCTGTTGCAGTTCATACAGAAGGAATGACGTTTCCATACCCAAGAACAACCTTCATTATGTGCAAGGGTCAGAAAGGAACTCACCTCATATTATATGGACCAGGACGTCACCATACTTTGACTTTTTAAGTCTAAATTAAGAAAACATTTTTTCAGATATGGTGGAAACATTGTTGACACCTCAGGTCAAAGACAGGGGGGCCATGGGTCACCATTACAGCAGCAGACTTCATTATTCAGGTACAAGAGTTTCTCCATGCAACAATTTTAAGGCCAATGGATTGTCTCTCCAGCTGCATTAAAATGGGCACCATAAGCCCAGACCTTGCCATATCAAACATCTCATTATGAGGAACAGTTAAGTTCTACTCAGTCCAACATTAATGCGAGACCAAGAATCACGTCGAAGTGTACAGCTTTCAGAGTAACAGATTTTCTCCAACCCTGACAAGCATGACAATGACACACACAGGTATCTAAAGCACAATTGTGCCCATACAGATCCACCGGATATACAGCATTTTTGTCTAACCATTGCAGTATACAGTATACTTTTTTTGGACATGGAATAGTATTAACACACACTGCTTTCCCTGTGTCTTGCAACTGGCCCCGTCCCTTAAATGACTGCTTATGAATACTTGAGAAACATTCTATGATATTGCTCAAATGTGTGGGTCCATACTAAACAGCACTAGCAGGATATTAACATAACACAAAGAAGGGCAGCAGGAACAGTTACAGGTTTACTTTTATCACCCAAGAGCATCTCAAAGATGCTGAAAAACTGGCAGAACCTTGAGAAACCAGCTATCCCACAAACCCTGCTTAAGAAATTTCAAGAATGGGTGCTGACAAAGAATGCCTCACAGTCCTCTCTGTATTTCTCCAATGATGGCCACTATAACTGGATTATTTATTACAATATGTGCAGAGGTGCTTATGTAATCATCCATCCAAACACTGCATCAAAATGCTACAGGAAGTACTCAAAGTTGTACAGTGGGGCATACTTGCTACCCTGCATTTATTAGCTGTGGTTTTCAGACCATGGACATAAATGTGACTGAAGTTCAGTCACAAAAACACCTAAAAATTATTTAAACCGTGTTTCCTCCCTGCACAAAATTGCAGTGAAGATATGCTCAGTTTTATACAGTAGAACAAGGGGAGAAAACAGTCTTTGCTGTGATGCTGAAATTACTGTTTCTTTATTCATCAGTGACTCATGGCTTACATAATTTCAGGCATTTTCAGATTGGCTGATGTTGATAAGCAAGTTGAAGATATCTATGATACAAAATCAACAACAATAAATTTTCTTCGTGGGGATGATTCATTGACATCCATAACTTAACACATATCAGAAAATCTGAAGATGCTCTGAATTAGGCAAAACACACATCACCAATGAATAGATAACCAGTAATTTCTACATTGCAACCAATGCTCTTCTCATTCTAGACTCTGGTTCCTGCATTTGAATGCCATAGATAGTGGAAAACCTTTTGCACTTGCAGAATAATTTTGACAGTAATACATACAGCTAAAATAACAGTTTAGCTATTATTACCATCAGAGGCAAGACTTCCTATGGTGTTCGTCCCCATAACTGCCATGAAGACTCGGTCCAAGCTGCTTTCTTACCATAGAGAGACGTAGGGCCCCAACACTTCCCTCAGCACGTGGACCCACCGTCCAGAACTGTCCACCAGGATCTTGACCATGTCCACATGTGAAGATGAACCAAATGCCATAAACATGTACTTACAGCAGAACAGTCCATGTTATTAAAGTCAGTTTCCTATTTTTATAATATGTATAGCATTCTCACCAAAGCTAGTGAACTCTACAGAATATTGAAACCTACAAATCCTTTAAGGCAATCTGCTTCCAGTTTTTTCAATCATTGACAGTCAAATCATTTGGCTTCTACAATATTTCAAAATATACCAAAACAGACAGCTGAATAACAAGACAATAACAAGTACCGAGTAATGACGTGGCTTACATCTTATTGGATTGTGCTGATTTAGTGCAAACAAAATTTCTGGGGAAGGAAACACTGAACCAACCTCTTTGATCCACTGCAAAATGGCAGACATTAACTTTTCATGGAATTCCAATATGCATAAAACAGACACTATGAGAATTTTAATTAAGCTCATGACCTGACAGTTTGCTTCATAAAGTTCTAACCTATTTGTCACCTATTAATATGATGGAGACGTTGGCACATGCTACAGATTTGTCACCACCACCTCCATTCCACAAAATACAGGAGGAAAATTATCATCAGGAATCCATCCAATTTCTCTTTGTGTGGATGAAACCACATAACCCAAATCAGGTAATGGGTTAAAAGTGAAATTTAGTACCATGTTCAATCTATGCAAGAACATTTCTGCAACCCCATGTTCACAAAATAGGTAGTTACTTGCAACATTTACTGCATAACCCAATCAAAGTGCAAAGATAATTCCTTATGCTACATCCTTAGAGACTTCCAACACTTTATATTTTCCTTCAGTGCAGAGCACTAGATCAGTTGTTCTACTTGGCATTCAACAGTTATGACTTTCCTACTAGGCCTGTTACACAAAGACCTTCTCTCCTGTGCTTCTGTGACTTTTCTGTCTGTATCATGAATTGGAAAGAGCAGATTTGTATGTATAAGGCCTCATAGGTGGCGACACACACTCAACAGTAAGTTGATAGTAATGCTCTATTTTGTGGACACTTTGCATTTCACACCTAAACAGTGGAGGTAATGGAAGAGGAGCAGTATGGGGCAATAAAATTCTGCGTTTTTTAAAACTGTACAGCCACCAACACATACACAAAGCTGCAGTAAGCTTACAGTGAGGATGCACGACTTTGAGCAACAATTTTTAAATAGTTCAAGGACTTAAAGAAGGCCACCTTGTCTGTGTTAAACAAAGTGAGCTTTGTGTTTTGGCTTCTACTACGACTGAAGTCAACATCACCAGCGTGCTGCAACTGTCCATAAGGATCAGCAGGTAACATTATGTAACCTCAAAGCAATACTAAAAACTTCATATTGCAGTGTCTTCACAGTTATGCAGGATCATATCCCTATTACCCATGCTTGTACCTGTTGGGTGTCATGTCTTCAAACAAAATGCTGTGTCAGTAGACACTGTATGTTAAGGTTAAATTTTTTATATTCATTTTCAAAATTTTTGTTGTAGGTTGACACATAAGGTTCAGATACTTCCTGCAAGACAAATTCAACAAGGAACCTGTTTTGGCACCTGCTTCATTGAATTGAAGTAGAGTACACACATCAGGTTAACATAATAGTCTACATGTTGCAAAATAGGCCCAATAATCAACAGAGCTGACAAGGCACACTAACAATCAACATGTATACTTCACTTTAAAAACACTTAACTTTTTGACACTTTATTAGGCTATATGTGGGCTTCCTGATACAAAACTTTAAGAACTACCATAAGAATAAATGAATAAACAAACCTTGGAATCTGACATCTAATTATTACCATCCACACCTACTAATCACATCTAAGGGTTGAAAACTAGCAGCATGAATCATGACACTGATTTGAGGAACAGTATAGTAAACCCTGTTATCACATGACAAAATATTAGTATGGAAATTTTGATTTTGTGACAAAGAAAGAGACATGTGATGTCTGAAGTCTTGCATTTGTTCCATGTTTACATCTCATGTAAATGTTTATTCTTGCAATGTATAAGACATTAAGGAGAAACTTGTGGAAATTGGTGAACTACTTCAGAATGCCAATCTTACATGGCAAGGTTATTTTCACAAACCTCCTCCCAATCATGTTTTTCAATGTTATTGCATTAATCATTATTTCCTGAAAGGTGATAAGCAGGGATCTTGCAATAGCCTCTTCTGGGATCTTTAGAGTCTTACACATAAATGCCAAAACATACTCTGTAATGTTATATAGTTAATAGTGGCTTAGGAATGAACTCACCAATTCACAACCACAGTGTTATAGTTTAAGGGTATAGAACTGTAATTTTGGATTGGATAGGTAGAATGCCTGTAATAATGACATTTTAAATAAATGAGTAATCATATGCAATCACATATAAGGTTCGTTAGAAATAGCTAGTTACGTATTTAATGCTATTCTGCATTTGGTTTATGTTCTTTTGTGTTGAACGTTTTTCAGGGGCATTATGGAGCACCATATGACTGCTACCGGATGAGCTTACATCATCGTAAGTGTCTCCAGACATGTGTTGCGATGGAGTTCCTCCTGTGTGAAGTTCCATGTTATTGGGCTTCCCACGAATAAAGAGATTCTGAGATGCTAGGCACAGAAGCAGCAAGAGGTGTTAATCAGGCTTTGTTCTATTGTATGCTTGCTCTTCAGTCTGAAAAGGCTGTGTTAATTCTTGCTATCAGATTAATACATTGGTAGTGAGAAATATTTTCCTCCTCAATTATTCAAATGTTAACTTCTGAGAGATTTCAGTCCTGTGGTCAAGGCAGTTAATGGGAACCCTTTTAAGAGGTAGAAGGAATTCCCATACAACCTCTGCACTCCAAACCACAGTAGGGAGTGGAGTTTTCTGATTCAGTGCATAAGAGTAGAAGGTTTCCAGAAGATATCAGGCAAAAGTACCATATATCTAGAAGAATTGGAAAGAATACTATATTAGCTATTACACCTCAAGTTAATCAAAATTTGGACTAGAGGGCAGTGTTCTGTCCAAAGCTGATTTCCACTGAAAAATACCACCTGCACAAGGGAACTGCTGAGGTGACAAGCAGAAGTGTTTTCTGTTTTCAGTGTAGCTGCCTTTCTCCTTATAAGCATACAGAATAAGTGATGTGGAAATGATCTTCATAGTTACCCGCGATGATATGAACAACATGTCTAATTGGTTGTTAATATGGTTCACGGACATATCCTATAGTGGCCACTTCTGATTTAAAGTATGTGATTTATTCTTTAAGTCCCCCTATGAAACAACATCTTCAACAAGGTGGAGCAAATTGAATGAAAATTTGTGTTCATCTGGGATTTCAGTATCAGGATCTCATATGGGCCATAAAAGTGGTAGTACCTGGCCTCAATTTGTCAACTAAAGTTGTAGACTATAAATTTAGAATCTTTATCTTTGGCACTAGATCACCCAAAATTCATTCAATTAAGAGCAAACAATGGAAAATCCAGAATGGAATGTAATAATTTTTTTCTATTTGGGGAGCAAAATGACTTGCTGTAACATTTATTTAATGTAGGTTCACAGTAATGAGATGTTAACTTCAGAAATGGTAACCCAAACAAATTTCAGTGTTATGAAATCTTTTCTGAAAGTATTTGCAGTATAGCTGCCTATAGTACATAATGAAACAAATGCAAGAGGAGAATGGGAACTTTTGAAATGTGGTGCTGTAGAAGATCTAAAAGGGGAGTCCAAGCTATCACAGATTTACTTCGTACTAGATACATTTACTAGGACGATATTCATATAATAAGGCATACTGAGTCATTTTCAGTGAAGCTGCAAGAGAAGCTTTCAGTGATGTACCAGTGCATTGCCACTGAACACAAGCTTTGTAATCTGAATGATTGGACAACTCCCACACATTCTTTTTATTTATGATTTTTAAACTCTAGTCATTTTCAACATACTATGTTGGAAAAGTAAATGTCAAAGACATGAAATTATATGAAATTTAACTGAATTTTCAGTTTTATTCAGTTGATTACTAATTTTTATTATTAGAACAAATTGTATATGACATTTTTACAGGCAAGTCAAGAATTCAAACTCTTTCTATTGATTGGCAAACTGCTTTTTATGAAGATGCTACTAAAATACATTCAGTCATGAATCACTAATTTTCTGGTCTGATTTATGAAAATACTGGAATAGTTTTGGGGAATGATTCCTCAAATTTTAGTTTAAAAATGGACATGAAACTATTAAACATTTTGTTCACATTTGTATCCAAACACACTTCCTCCCACCTTTCGTACTGTAACTGGTATGAAAATTAATGGAGGTCATACTTCACGAAACATTTGGCCTGTCCTCTGATTAGGTTACATTTGCTAAATTTCAGTATTCACCTGTAGTAATTAAGCAATGTTTCCAGTAAGTTAAAGGTATCAGAATGTTGTTCACACAATGAGCAGCATGCTAAATATGCTTGTCAAAAGAGGAGACCATCCTTTGCAGGAGGAAGTTAAATTTATAAAAAGGATATGAGGCAACATGACTTTATTTTTAATTTGCAGATGCATACCACCTTTTGGGTTAAAGTCACCATATATTCATTGTTATTTTTATGGGGCTATCTTTTCAATAAAGTTCACTTGTAAAAAAAAATTAGTCTCACACTATCACTGTAGTTTGAGTACATATATATACTCCCAGCATGCTTGGAACACATTTAGACATCATTTGGAGTTGTTTCATCTGTGTTTCAAGTTTTTTTCATAAGATTATAACATCTAAGAAAACTGAGTCACTCTTTAATTGTGGAATACCATCTGTAATATAATGGAGTGCTTGGCAGCAGTGGAAATTTGCCCTGGCTAATCACCCCAATTTCACAAGATTTGGTTTGTGATGTGGAAAAGTTTAACAGGCTCAACAATTCAGTGTCAAAGTTGTCAAAAGAATTTCCACATCTCGTAGAACATTTCAGAGGAACTGAGTTACAGAAACCTTTGTTCTTGGGGGGTTTCAAGAGCTGTGATCAGGGAACAAACAGACTGGACTGTACTTCATAGCTTTTAGTTTTGCACCAAATCAGGAATGAGATGAATTTTTTGGACCTCAATACATGAGGTGACTCAAACCAAGCAACAGTCAATGAAATTGGGATGCACATTGTTGCTAACCAAAAAAAGGCATTTAATTTCAGCAGAAAGATCAAGGCAATTGTCTTGGGACATGAAACTTATCACTGGATTTTCTGGTGAGGAAAAAATTGTGACACATATCTTGTGACCTTGAGAAATCTCTGTGTGTGTGTGTGTGTGTGTGTGTGTGTGTGTGTGTGTGTGTGTGTGTGTGTGTGTGTGTGTGTGTGTGTGTGAGCGCTGCGCGCGCAAGGGAGGGGGTGTGGGAGGGGGGGAGAGAGAGAGAGAGAGAGAGAGAGAGAGAGAGAGAGCGAGAGAGAGAGAGAGAGAGAGAGAGAGAGAGAGAGACAGACAGAATGAATGTTGGTAATTACTAGCAGAAGAAATTGATCAGGAAAGAGATTTAAGAGGAAGATAATTTTGAATTCAGCAAACAAGTTTGGCCAAGAGAGTCACAGAGAAAGCAAAGTTATATGCCTGACTTGGTCTGCTGGGTTGGGAAAGATGGTCTGATTCTATACAGGTAGATCACAAGCATTTATGTTTCTCATGCACGTCTTTCACAACTGTGTGGAGAGAACTCTAGGAGGGCCTTAATCCACCAATATATAAAGTGCCCAATACCGGGCAATATTAATCCTGAACCTAACAATCTGTGTTTCTTAGTAAATTTGAAAATATCTGTTTTGGTGAAATATCAGTTACCTTCTGTAATGCAGAACTATTATAGTTGCAACCATTGTAAATGTACAACAGCTTTAATGTCAATTACAGTCTACCTCAGAGCTTTAGGCATCTGCCTTTAAATGTGACATTCTGGGATCAGATGACTCACTTCCCAGATTTCCACAGGCTGACTAAATACGTTTGCATGTTAAGGTAGGTAGTAGAAAGTAGACCAGTTTCAAGAGGTGTTTTATGGTCTGTGTAGATCAGAGTTTCAACAATCCTGTTCTACAAGGGAGGTGAGCCGTAAACAGGCACTTCTACCTGCTGGGTGGAGCATTCTGCTCTTTGTTGCTGTGGTTGAAGGGCAGGGAGAGTGGTGATCACACTGTCAAAAAATGCTCACCAGAGAACAAACTATGTTATATTTGCGAAAATTGTTGTCCGTAGGGACCTGAAAGACACACTCTTGCCTTACTGGAATACATGCAAATGTCATCTGTCAGCTAGACTTTTATATGATAGGTAATACGCTGAGTTTAAACTGTTATTCCAGAGGATAACAAATCTCTTTCAGCAGCTTTTGACACAAAGAGGAGAAGTCCACCAAGAAGAGGTAATCCACAGTTAAAAGGGTACTGATTAGTGGGACTCTTTCAGCACAAAAAAATACTGTGATCAACAAATATATTTCAAATACTTTGAAGAATTTAACCACACATTATACAGACTGATTAATGAATTTTATACTCATCACCAAAGTAAGAAAAGTGAGAAGAAAGATTTCAGCCTCTACCAGAGACCTAATGAGGGACGGAGGGCAGGATGGTAGACCTTTATTAGATAAATGTGACTTGAGTGACCACATGAGGACTCTGTAGTTCTTTCCCATAAACTTGTGACATGAGGAAATCTGGCCAGTGTACCCAGTCCCATCACTTTGGGGTCTTCTTGAAGATTGCGATTGAGAATGGGTGCTTCACAGCTGTTTCCAGAATTACCTGCAAGGCAAAATTGTTTACTTTAAATCCAGCAGTATGCAGTTCTCATAGTCCAAACCTAAAACAGTACTCCTTCATGCTTTCTATCATAATGGAAACTACAGAGATGTGAAAGAAGTCGGCATTTGTAACTAACTTATTCCTTAACAGAAATTTTCTCCCACACTGGGAATGTACAGTCCCTCGCATAACAGTTGTCACACATTTTGGAGTCCTGTATGGGAAAATTTTTCTCTCTTTATACCAGCAAAGCATCACCTATTCAAATACCCATTTCAGTGTCACATTTGTTCATGTGTATACTTGGCTATGATATTTTTTGGGGATATGTACACAGTATATGACCACAATATATGAGAGGCCTATAAGAACCATAAGCTCTACATTTTTACAACCAACTGCACCATCTGAGCTCATCAGCCAGTTACATTAAGAAACATTAGTGATAGTGCGGTGCTGCACGTTACCTTTTTACTACCCTGCCAGTGTCCAGCAATGTTCATTTGTCTAGCTAAAAGCTGTAGCAGAAAATACTAGACCACTACTGTCTATTGCAGGTCGCAACATACATAGAACTGTCCGGTAAACGGGATGTGGCTAGCTACTGAAATAAAAGTTTTAACTTGGCAAACTAAATTTTCAGTTATATTTTAATGATAAAGATCACAGTTAATACTGCCAAGTCCGTACTAAGTGGCAACACAACGTAAAGTTCACACGCACACCAAAATTACACATGTAGCCAGTTTATGGTGTTTTCACCCGTTACCGAAGTTAATAGAGTTCACCGGATCATTTAGTTATGAAAATGCTCACTCAAATGTTGTGCACTGTGCTCTACACATAATACCTGTTACAGTCTTAGATCGCACAACACGCCATGTGGTTTTAACTAACAGTCAGAAGCTATAATTTTGATATTCCGGCCGAAATTTCACACGACTTTCACTATACGGTTCACTTAAATACACTTTGTACTACTTCACAAACTCATAATTAGCATTTTTTAGCGATTTTAAAGTACTTTCGTCGGAGTTGCTTTCAATGAGATGTAACTAGTTTGAACCCTCAGCACGGACCCCCCTAGGTCACACCAAAGGCTTTGTCCCCAGCATAGATTGGCGCAAGCCAGCATTTTTCTGATTGGCTGATATCACAAACAGCAAATCCGGTTGCAGTATTATCCCACGCTAATCTGTGCTTTACTTCAATGACCAATCATAGTAAAACATTTCTTTCTATGGCAATTGCTAAATAAATAATTTTAGAAAAGTATCAAATATAAAATTACTCCTTCTGAAATTACAGATTAATTTGTGTTCTACTCATGATTTATTAGTACTATAAACTGATTGCACATTTAACTATAGTAAATCCTCTGTATAGTTTAACTGGTACTTCATGAATAAAGAAAACAATTTTCATTTGCTTCCATTCTTCTCCACTCATACAACACTCACACTGGTAATTACTACACGTATAAAACAATTATAATTATGCAAATACATTAAATATTAATGAAACATAACTTTACAACATTGTTTTGACTACGACTGCTAGCACTGTCCGTCAACTGCTGACCTCTGCTGCCTACTAGTACAACTATGTGCAGCTCTGTAACTCAGGTCCATGTCATCTGGTGACATCTGTCGATGACTCATGCCTATGACGATATCGTCCTAACAAGTGACAGGAGCAATGTCAAGGTGTTGCGCCTCACAACCCCTGTAATTATTAAAATTTTTGAAAACAACTTTTTATAATTTTACTACATATCGACTGTCTCCTTACTCTCAAAACAAATGTAAAATTTGAAAATTACTAACCTAAGTTAAAGAATTCTTACTTCTGACTTGGCATACTAGCCTAACTAAGTCTAATATTTTACAAAACTTTTTGATTTTTTTAGGAATTTTTTACAAAACTTTACAGCTGAATTAATTAATTTTTTCCTTCAAAACCAAACTTTCCACAAATTGTGACTTTACATAAAATAGTTCTTGTCCATTACAATTAAATTTTTCACCTTTTACCTCCTCTTATTTACATGTACTCAATATTTCATTGAATCTCCACCCGCACTTTGATTGGTGTCCTGGTGTAATTTTGAAATCACTCCTACCTTACACGTTGTACTGCATAAGTGTCCTCTACCTCACGATTTTTCTTTTAGCATGTCACAACAACTTGGTTGATTGGCGTCCATGACATTGCACATTGGTCCACTCTCAGGCCAGTCTTTATTGTACAGTGGTTTTTACCTACAAAACATAGTTTTGCCTAAGACTACTAATATACATAACGGTCTCAACACATAGTATAAAATTGTTCTCCCTATGCTATAATCTTTAACTAATTATATTTTAACTATTCAAAGCAAATTAACAGAAAATTTAACTCTTAAACTGCAAGAAAACTTGCATTTCCTTTTAAAGTGTTTAACTACTTCAGCAAAATTATGCATCGCTGTTGAGGGCATACACTGAAATCATTTAATTAAGTTAAATTCTGATTATTCCCTATCCACTAAATCTTTTCTCAAAACTTGACAACTACAGCAAAGTCTTTATGACAGCTTTTACCAGGCTCTATAAATATCCTTAACTTTGTGATTTCTTCTTCAAAAATTTTTTAGAAGTCTTTTACAATAGCAAATAATGCACAAAATTCAAAACTTGAGCTTGACTTCAAAATCACATAAGATATTAAATTCAAATTCATTTAACTATTTACAAAATCCATTATATATGCCCATTCACTCTTACCTTTCACACCTGGTAGTATTAGTATTAGTAATATTTTGGTAGTCGTCTCTATCGGTTTATTTTATTAGTCACCTCTGGTAAATTTCATGTCATTTCCATTATGACCATGCATCTTCATGCAAATCATCTTACTCGCTTTCCATTAGTAATCAAATGCTAACTAACACCCTATTTTTTTTCAAACATCAACTTTTGTAATAACACTCCACAATTCCTTTACCATTTTCCAACAGGATAACACTCCCTTCTACAACAAGTTATGCCCTTCCTGCTTATTACTCTTAGCCCTTTTATTATACTCTATAATTAGTCATTTCTGTTACTTCTCTCACTACTACTTCAAAACATATACCTTCATATACAACATGACAACACCTCACTACTGCAAAATCACCATAATGCGTCATTTTATTTTTCAAATTATGTCCACCTGTCTCATTACTCTAACTTTCTCAACTTCTTTTTCCACACATACTTTACTCGCACCGGTACCACTATTCAACACAACAACACCCCCTGCTACTCCTCATTTCGAATAGAGTGAAGAATATGAAAGATGACAGATAAATTCATAAAGATAGAAGAGGAAGATTGACAACAAGAAAAGAAAGTGAAGTAGTATTCTCAATATTTTTGGGTCGGTCACTTACCGGTAAAACCACCTAATTTAAAGCTTTCACATCTAGTACCAACCTTACTGACTTATCCTTCTTGATCACCACAAATAATGGATTGTTAAATACACTTACTGCTTTCTCTATTATTCCCCATTTAAACATGCTCTGTATTAAATCCCTCACAGCTTCTTTATGTTTTTCAGCAATTGGTATATGTTTCTTAAAAAATTGTGCACCTTCTTTAACATTCAAGTAACACTCATAGTCTCTTACTAAGCCTTGCTGATCAGAGAAACCTTTTTTATGTTTGAGTAAGACATCTTTCAGCTCCCCATTTTGAGTTTCGTCTAAACCTTCTATATCTCTAACTTTTTCCTCTATTTTATTCTCTACTAAGATCACTTCTTCAGGATCTACCTCCACTTCTTCCCCATATTCGTTATATCCTTCCAGATCTGTTCTCTTCCTACAATATCTAATCGGAATCTGCTCACCTTCTCTCTTTGTAAGCTTTTTTTTCTTAGAGAAACGCAGTATAATGTTTTTCCCTCTCAATTTTCCAGGCTTATGCTGTCATTTTCAAAGTCCAGCCTCCCCGTGTACTTAATTAAGAAATCAATTTCCACTAACATATCTAGATTTAAGCCCTCAATAACTAGAAAGTTATGATACAACTGGTTACCATTTATACTGATAGGCAGCATCACTTCATACTTTACATGCTTCTTCACTTTTCCTATGGGTACAATTATCTGGATTCCCATGACAGGCATAATTACAAGCTCTCTTTTATTAGGCAAAGCATCTAACCACTGCTGACTAACAGCACACAAATCTCTTCCACTGTCAACTAGGCATGTATGTCTTTCCCTTGCACTAACAGATTGATTACTGGTCGAACTTTCTTTTCTTCTTTAACAGTGACTTCATCCTCCTCAAGCAAATCATGCACAATTTTACACCTCTCAAAACCTTCCTTGTGCCCAGAGATTATACAAATGTCTACAGGATTGCTTTCACTACTGTCCCTTCCTACATTCTTTAGCCTATTCACTATGGATAGATTAAAACACTTCTGAAAATCTGCAGCTCCCTTGTCCACAGTAATTAGTTTCTCCACTAATTCTTCTACCTCATCTTCTCCTTCTACATTATTTTTACTCAGCTGACTCCCATTCTGGTCATCACCGGCATGAAATGCTTCCATAGCTTCCTCTAAGTCCCTATTTACTGACATCAATAATTCTTCTACCCACTTCTCATCTAGCTCCTGCAGTCCCTGTATATTTGTATCTCCTCCTTCTCCCTGGCAAGGTTCCTCATTTGCTCTACTGTACACTTCTCCCTCACTGCTAGATTTTACATCACTTTCAACATATTTTCCCACCAAACAACCTGCAGCACAGTGCACCTTTTGCCTGCTCCCATCTACATAGCCACCTTGTAGCATGCCTATTCTATCATCCTTCGCTTTACTACTTTCAGTTGTATTATTATTGTCAATAATTTGGACTTCAGTTACTTTATTCTTATTGTACACAAAAGGTATGGCCAGCGGATTGAAATTACTGCTACCCGTTCTGCAAATGCCAGCCCCTTCACAGACGGGATCTAGTTTCCCGTGCCCTGTGATTCTGCTTCATTTCTGCGTTACACCCCCACCTGTTCTCTCTCCTGAAAATCATTGTCATCATGAATTGGTGATCACAATCTGTAAGCGTGGCCCTGATCATTATCAATTGTCCTTGGAACTGGAGCTTAGCGCCAACCCCTTCCTCGGCTATTATGTGACACGCCCATTCTGTTTACATTAACATTCTGACCTTTCTTAACTGTATTCTGAGTCCTAAAACTACGATTTGTCTGCTCCTCTTCCTGCATTGGCTTCTCCACCCTTTGCAAATAGCTAATAAACTTTTCAACATTGTCTCTAGTAGCAGAAACTATTTTATTTCTCCAGCTTAGAGGCAACTTTCCATCTAACCCCATAACTATTTGCTCAGGCTCTAATTTGTTTGTCAAATATGACAAATTAGTCACCCATCTTAAAGCAAATCTTTTTATATTCTCTTTCCTGGGATTGAACTTTTCCCCAGCCCAGAAACTGTTTTGCAATTCTATTTGCTTTTGCTTGCCCCAATATTCTTTGAAAAATGCTGCTTTAAACTGCTCTAAGGTCCCATATTGTTTGTTGCAGTCATTCCCCATATCCTAGCCTCACGCAAAAACTTCGATGTTACGAAACCAGTCTTCTGTCGGTCATTCCACAAACTAGGCAAAACATTTTCAAAATCGTTCCAGAACTCTTTTGGATGAATGTTTCCAGCTGGATCAAAATGAAGAAACTGTCTGTTTGTAATATAAGACACTTCAGCAGATTCCGTCACCATACTACAGTTCACACCGTTAGCACCCAATCTAATATTACGTTCCACTTTGTTTAGTCTACTGTCATGCTCATTTAATTTAAGGGTTATTTGTTCAGTTTTATTAGTAATTTCTTCTACACCACTCACAACTGCATTCACTCGTTCAGACACCACTTTAACACTGCCCAAACAATTTTAATTCACAGAATCATTTTTTTTATTTAAATTTCCATGTGTAGTTTGACACATAGCTCCTACTGATGTCAGATTTGACTTGACTTGACCTACTTCTTTTCTTATCTGATCTATAATCTGTTTGCTTCGAACAGAAACCTTGATAACCAGCTCTGTTAATTCACTTTTTACATTTTCTGAAGACTTTTTACACCTACTTTCTGCATCGGAAATTCTCTTATTTACATGAGTATCAAACACATGCAAATCCGTCCTCCACGTCTTCTTAAACTCAACAGCCTGTTGTTCTATTTTCTCATTAATTTCAGTCTTAAACTGTTTCAGATCATTAGCTAGCTTGATAATACTACCAGACTGTTGTTCAACCTTCTGATCTAACTTCCCAAAATTTTGTTTTACCTCAGTGAAATTCTGATTAATATTACTGAAATTTTGATTCATATTTGTCACTAAAGCTGCAAACGTATCTTGTAAATATACTGGTTTGTTTTCCTGTTGTAGAATTCTTTGTTCAGCTAATTGTACAGGCACAATACCAACTTTGGTATCTGTTCTGTCAGCCTCCTCACTCACATTAACACTACTGACATCAAACGAACTATTAATACTGAAAACATTCAACTGACTATCGTCAAGATTTAAACAGTCACCCATACCACAATTGGTTGGAACATTATGTTCCACCTCCATCTTTACAACTGGAGATACCTGAGGCACATCGTTGCTTAATACCTCCATATTAACAGTATCCCCTACTTGCTTTTGTTCAGGAGGTCTTGCCTGACTAGCACTCACATCAAACTGACTTACATTGCCCTCTCTCACAACCACAGAATTATCATTCCCATCCATACTAGCAAGTCTGTTTACACATGCAAATAATACACTATATAAACTTAGCTTATATTTCTCCGTCCGACGTCGTTGCAGTGTGTTGATAACAGCAATCTGCCTTTCTCTGCGCATTGTACCAGATTCAGGGCCCACACACACTGCCACTGTGATGGAAGCTGCTGGGCCTTGCTGTCCGCTTACTGTTCCATCTGTAGCTCAGCAGACCAATACTACGCTGTGCCTTCAGTCCCATAGCATCCAGTTCGCTACAAAATCTCTGTTCCACAGGTTCTCTCCTCGTTGCATCTCAAAATGTATGTTCGTCTTCACAGCAATATCTCACTCGCACCTACAGTCGCTGTTTCAAAGTTGCTTATTGACCATTCCTCTTGATCACAAATTCAGTTCCTACAGCTTTATAAGTTTCCCGGCCAATGCACCATGTGCAGCACAGCACGTTACATTTTTACTGCCCTACCAGTGTCCAGCAATGTTCATTTGTCTAGCTAAAAGCTGTAGCAGAAAATACTAGACCACTACTGTCTATTGCAGGTCGCAACATACATAGAATTTGTCCGGTACACGGGACGTGGCTATCTACTGAAATAAAAGTTTTAACTCGGCAATGTAAATTTTCAGGTGTATTTTCACGATAAAGATCACAGTTAATACTGCCAAGTCTGTTCTAAGTGGCAACATAACGTAAAGTTCACACCACAATCACACGTAGCCAGTTTATGGTATTTACACCCGTTACCGAAGTTAATAGAGTTCACCGGATCATTTAGTTATGAAAATGCTCACTCAAATGTTGTGCACTCTGCTCTACACGTAATACCTGTTCCAGTCTTAGATGGCACAACACGCCACATGGTTTTAACTAACAGTTAAAAGCAATAATTTTGATATTCCAGCTGAAATTCCACAGGAATTTCACTATATCGTTCACTTAATTACACTTTGTACTACTTCGCAAACTCGTAATTAGCATTTTTCTGGGATTTTACAGTACATCTATCAGAGCTGCTTTAAATGAGATGTTACTAGTTTGAACCCTCAGCCCCGACCTCACTGGGTCACACCAAAGCCTTTGTTCCCAGCATAGATTGGCACGAGCCTGCATTTTTCTGATTGGCTGATATCACAAACAGCAAATCAGGTTGCAGTATTATCCCGCGCTAATCCGCACTTTGCTTCAATGACCGATCATAGTAAAACATTTCTTTCTATGGCAATTGCTAAATAAATAATTTTAGAAAAGTATCAAATATAAAATTACTCCTTCTGAAATTACTGATTAATTTGTGTTCTACTCATGATTTATTAGTACCATAAACTGATTGCACATTTAACTATAGTAAATCCTCTGTATAGTTTAACTGGTACTTCGCGAATAAACAAAACAATTTTCATTTACTTCTGTTCTTCTCCACTCATACAACACTCACACTGCTAATTACTACACGTATAAAACAATTATAATTATGCAAATACATTAAATATTAATCAAACATAACTTTACAACATTGTTTTGACTACGACTGCTAGCACTATCCGTCAACTGCTGACCTCTGCTGCCTACTAGTACAACTACGTGCAGCTCTGTAACTAAGGTCCATGTCAGCTGGTGACATCTTTCGATGACTCATGCCTATGACGATATCGTCCTAACCAGTGATAGAGCGACGCAAAGGTGCTACGCCTCAATTGCTTACTATCAAATCTGGTAATGGCTGTGGCATAGTGGAAACAAGAATCTGATTTTCAAAATTTCATTGAATTATTGGTCAAATTGTAAAAATTTAAAACCCTATCATAATCTACTCATTAAGCCTCACTCTGGAAAAACGTTGTATGCCTGGGGTCCTGTTTGACCCCAAAGTGATTCAAGAAACTTTATGGTAATAAAATTCTAAATATGCCCACAAAAGTAATTATAATTTGTGCTTGACATTGATATTATAACTTCATAGTTTATTAATAAATTTAAGATACATATAAGGTGTAATTAGCTACTGCATTTGTTTGAAATGTGAAAACATTTTGTTTACTTTGTTTAGTTCCAAAAATTATGTTAACACAAAATATTCATGACCCACATACTAGTAACAAAACTGTAATTTATTAATTTATGTGTAATATCACTTACATGGAATTTTATTAGAAATACACTCCTACTCACTCTCCGTGTCATATGACAAACAATCATTATGCAACACATCTATCCCCTCATGTTCTTTACAAACAGTGACACCCATCACATTGTTGATTCACTAGCTTCTCCTTTGACCTTGAGCAGGAATCACATCATTTTCTTTTCAGATTTGGAACATCGGCTTCCTGGGTATCGTGTTCTTTTTCCTTTAGTCGATCCTCGAAGCCTGAGGATATTGCCAAATGAATGTGTTGTGCTCTGCACTGGGGCAACTGGATTCATAAGTAGACCAAAGAATGCCTGCAGCTCTGTAGAATCAAGTTCAATACAGTGTTCAAGAGTTGGGTACAGAATTTTATCATCTTTTGCATAGTTATTGTTATGCATTACTCTGCGTGTAATTGGTGATAAAACTCTGAAAAAATCTGCCCTTGTCTGTAATTGTGTTCCAAGGTGATGTAGAATGTGTGCAGTTTCACAGATTACCTTTCTTGAAACCTGCTTGTGCACACCAGGTGGTACTGTGTTATATGTTATCTGTCCACTTCTATACAAAAGTAAAGGCACTCATTACCTGAATACCATTATCACCTTCTTCACAGTCACTCATATCCACTTCCTCTCTGATCTGTATATCTTCCTCTACCATATCTCCATCAGCATCACTGTCATCCTTATTTTCAAAAATTGATTCGCTATCGCTATCACTCTTGTGTAAATCTGCCGAAGCCTACTCAAGACTGTAGAACCTTGCAAAACGTATATCACCATCCATGACAAATAAAATATAACACCACATCTTCCTTCCACAAAACTCAATTCCAAACTGTGAATTTGCCATAGCAATGCATGTTAATGCATTTTCTCTTCACTGTTTACAACAAAGTGCAAATGAATGTCGATTTACAAGGTGCATTGTTGCTAAGATTTTTTTTCATAATAAAACTTATATACAACACTGAAAATCACATATTGTATAACTGGGATATTTTTGGATCCCACTGCAAACATTTCAAATTATTGTGCTACAAACTATAATATAATCATAAATATTTTACCCAGTTATAATAAAAAGTCTGTGAATAACGTATCTGGGGAGTGAGTAGTCTACACCCACATTAAAACGGTTTATTTGTAGTTAAACGAAGCCCGTTCTATTTCTGAAAAACCAAGGTGAAGATGGAGAGATGGTGGCAAGACAGAAGATGATGAAGAGGCCTATGTTCCATACAGACCCGGTCAGAGGCTGGAAACTGTCCAAGATGATGATGATGATGTTGTTGTTGATGATGATGATGATTTTGTAGTTAATCAAGCCTTTGGGTCAAAAAGACCCCAGACATTATGCAAGTATTAAGGTGTATAACATTATGATAAATGAACAAAGATGTATCACAGTTAGAAACTCTCTTGAGACATTTTAACTGCGAGTGAACAGATACATAGTCTTCTTTCATCTGGTATTCGAGAAATAGAACTTACTGATTTCCAACAAAGCTTACACACAATTTAAAAAAATTTCTCATTGAAACCCATTGCAGTCCATAGTAGAAAAATACAAGCTATATGTTCTAAGAGAAAGTATACAGTTTTAATGCCACTACATATGATGCTAATTACTTTTTACACAAATCTAGGGCTAGCAAATGTTAGGCTTGGTGAAAGTTTTAAAATAACCTTCTACATTACACCTGCAGGATACAAGCATTATGACAAATAATGCTAACCTATCTTACTCAACTCCACTACCCTTACAATACTGAGGGATGCTTGCTTACTATTTGAGATTAACTGCAACACACAAGGGTGTAAAGGAGAGATATTACTGAGTTGGAAGGATATGTTTAGGGTGCAGTCAGCTTAAGAGGTGTGAATGAACAGTAGCATTAGTTTTGTAACTAGAATTCCTTAATTACATGTCCATATCTTAGTTATGTTTCATCATTTGATTAAACTGACATTTGTTATCCTTGTAAAATTGTGTTTGAATAAATACAATCTTATTAAGTATGGCTGATCAAGAGATTGATTCATGTTGCTTTTTACATTGAGTGTTCTTACCAACAGTTTTTGTAGTTAAATACTTCTTAAATGACAACCTTTCAGATGCGTTACCTGAGAAGCCCATTAATTGGGTATTGTAGAGCCATCATTTGTGTACTTTGAATTTTGTTTTATGGGCATTAGACTTTGTTTCAAGACATTTACAATGCTCCAAACTTCAGAGACTTCAATGAAAAAGCCATTATAAACTCAAACAAACTCAGGAAGTTTAACTCCTCAACATAAAACCCTGAGTTCTGGTTTTTATTACCTGACAGAAACGTAAACTCAAGAACAGACCTTCAAAACATTAAACCCTGCATTTGTTTGTTTCAGGACTGGTAGTCAGGTGTTCAGCTCCTAGAGAACAACTGGTCTACATTTGTAGTGTTGCTGTCTTGTTTCAGTTGAGGTGGTTGCCAATAGATACCTTTGGTGTGTGCAGCTTTGGAAACTCAAAACATGAACTTTCAGACTCTCCTGTACTGTTTAAACAATGCTTTCAAAAAGGATGTCAATAGTGATCCTATGTTTGGCACAGAAACAATAAATTATTGATAAAATTATTTAAGTGGACACATAAGAAATCTACTCACCAACCAGCAGCAGAACACACACGCGCTTGGTGAGTAGATTGTTTACCTGTCCAATTAAATGAGCTTGACACTGAACTTAGTGGCTGAGAAAGTGAAGAATAATGTTATTTCATTGGTTACTGAATATATGGTCGGACTTCATAGCTACACACAAACAAAAATAACTTCAGGTTTCAGGATACTTTAGTCAAAGTCCAGTGCATGAGTATATGAGGTCTGTTCAAAAAATTCCACAACTTATTCCACAAAATTTTACTACACTTGTCTTATACTTATTGTGTATGGTCTGCTTCAAAATACTCTTCCACAATTGGTAGATTGTTACCAACATCATTTCCACTTCTGGAAGCAGTCTTGGTACACCACTTGCTAGACTGTGCGAACTACCGTCTACAAATTTTTAACTCTATCATTGCAAAATCTTCATCCTTTTGACAGTGTTTTCAACTTTAGGAACAAAAGAAGTCCACAGCAGCCACATCTGGGGAGCATGGAGGATGAGGCAGCACACTGATTTTGTTTTGTGGAATAGTCACGCACCAACAGGAATGAATGTGATGCATTATTGTGATGCAAGAGCCATGAATTCTCTCTTCACATTTGAGGCCATTTCTTTCTCACGTTTTGTCACAGGCATCACAACTTATCTTGATAGTACAACTGATTGACAGTTTGTCCCTGAACTAATCCCCCAAAGAAAACTATGAGCATGGCTTTGACATTTGACCTGGCCTGACGACCTTTTGTTGGTCTCTGAGAACCTTTCCCAATTCAATGTGAAAGTTGAACCTCAGTCTCAGCACGATAACCATAGGTCCACATCTCATCATGAGTTATGATTCTCTCAATGAACAGCTCTCTCTCTCATTTGTGTGACCCAAAAGCCCTTTACAGATTGTAAGGAGAATCTCTTTCTTGTCTCATGAACCATGGGATGAACTTGGTGGAAACATGACTCATTCCAAGAAACTGTGTCAGGATTTCATGACATGCTCCAAATGATATGTTACATTCTTCTGCAGGCTCTCAGACAGTCAGTCTTTGATTGGCAGACACAATTTCAATGACATTCCCGATATGAGCATCGTCTGTGGACATCAGACAGAGTCCTGAATGAGGATCATCTTTAACTTCCCTCCCGCCATTTTCAAATTGTGTGAACCATTTTTAACACAGAGTACAGCTTAAGTACTCATCACCATAGGCTTCCTGCATCATCTGACGTCTCTGTAAATGTTTTTTTGAGTTTCACGCAAAATTTAACACACATGTGTTGCTCCTCTAACTGCTTTTTAGAAATTCGCTAACTGTGGAATGCAACACTGTACTCAATACAGCATTATGGCATTGAACAACAACTGACAGACATAAAACAATGAAAGTTCTGGAAGTTACACATTAAAAGCAAGTGTGTGCATGGATGTCAACTGAATTTGCTCCAACACACCACTGCTGGAAAATTAAGAGTGTTTAGAAATTTTTTGAACAGACCTTGTACTCTAGAGTTTATTGTTTGTAATATTCAAAATTTTATAACTCATTTTGAACTTTAAAAGCTGTCTTTATATGTCAGTCATGAATTTCATTAATAGAAAGTATTCTTTGGAACAATTTGAAAAAAAAATTTAAGGGGTTATTTGTGTGTGTATCCAAGCAACAGTCTTAATGACATCAGGCCACTACTTATGATCATACAATCCTGTCAGTGTGTGTTATGGATCTTAAGGTGAGAAATAGTTGGTGTTTGTTTTACTCAGCACTAAGGCACACCAAGTGTCTAAATTTAATCCTCTACTTCTGGTAAGGTAGTTCTGTGCTTTTGAATTTGTGTGGTCTGTACATCCTAGCTTAGTAATGATTGGATTAAACCACATTAGCCGTGAAATGAATTTGGGGCTTGTTTGTCCCAGTGCATGATCTGCATTTGCTTATTTATATGTTGTCTGATAAAGCCTTGACCAAGAGTTACGAAGAAGTTTTTCATGACAGTTGCTTTCAAATGCATGTTCCTACATGCCCTGCAATCACTGCCGTCCAAGTTGATGGATTCTACTGACTGCAGCTTGGCACCCACCCAGTACAAGCACTCGTTGCCAGTGTTTACAGTTATTTCGTTGGGCCAGTGCACGCCAACTGTCGTAATCTTCAGCTTGTTGCCCCAGTCACACCAGAACATTTACCTGCAGAACAAAGGATCATTGGCTTGCATGTCGTGTCAGATTAACAATTCAGAAAATAAAATTTAAACAGAGGAGGATATAATTAGAAAACACAAAAATAAAATGTCTTGTTCTGATAGAGATGCCATGGTTTACATCATCATACAGTTAGCAAACTTCTAATCAGCTCCTAGTGGGAACCAAGAAGCTCAGCACAGTTCAAAACATAAAGTATTACAGTATATGCTACACTCAATACCATATACATTGAACCAATTCAGTATCACTTAAGCCTATTCAAGTGAGATTACTACAGTCAACTGTCCTAAAAGCAAAAATTCACACAAGATGATTAAAACTACACTAAATATTAAAAGCATGTTGTTCTGTTACAGCTACAAATATTTAATTCATCACTATCACAGGGTGTCTATCCAGACTTAAGTACATCACTGCTGGAACACCTCAAATCTAGGACAGATAACTGGCCTATGAACTAATGCTTTGGGAAAGAAAATTTAATGAATTAAAAATGAGCAAATGCAGCTAGATTCTAAGCTAGTCACAGTTTGTACTCTAGAAGGGCCTCTCCACTGAATGTAGGATTTAAAATTCCATTGACAGCATTTTAGATTATGTTAAAATTCCATTGACAGCATTTTAGACAATGAATGACAATATCTCATTCATCAGGATTTGTGTATTGTGTCCATGATCATTAACTAAAGCATCATATTTTGAAGAAGCTTTAAGCTTGTGACTTTCAAAGCATAGTTAATAAATGGTTCACTTAACATTTAACTGATCAGAAACATGAAGAGAGATATTGTGGAAGTCTGACTTGTTTGGGAGTGGGAAATAAAAGGACAGGCTGGTTCCAGCAAGAAGTTTTGCGGAACAGCATAGTGCACTGTCACCTCTTCTCTTCTTTGTGGTTTTTGACAACAGTGACCGAAGTGGCAGAAGAAACAGGAGAAGACAAGACAAAGGGAATACTGTGATTTGAGACTTTCTCGGCATATTCCATTCGTGAAATCTTCTCGGGTGATCAGCCGAGTAAAGGCGTTGTCTTCTCGCAACGTTTCGAAGGGTTTCGTACCCATCATCTTCAAGCGAAGTGTCGAGATGCTGTGTTGCGCGGTCCTACAAAGGCTCCTGGACCAGTGACTGATTCCAGGCGCCGACCAATCAGGTACCTGCGGAATCGGCCGCCGCGCCAGTGGTGGGGGGTTCGCGGCGCGGACCGGGCGTCGAGTCCCTGCCGGTTCCTACTACGTCTGTGACCGCTACCGTCTTCGTGCCGGAGCGTTCTCTTCTAATTCTAGTTATTGCGGGATTCCAAGCTGTACTAAGTTGGAAACCAGTGTCTCGATTGATCAGGTTGCTGTTCAACCGAATTTCTACAGCCTCTTTGAAAACTGAATCCCAAAATCCTTTAGCGTCACACAGCTTCTTCGTACCCTCAAAGAGGAAGGTGTGTCCTTCGTTAAGGCTATGTTCCGCTACCACCGATTTTTCTGTCTGACCAAGGCGTACATGTCTAATGTGTTCCGAGCGCCTCTGCGTGAGGTAGCGCTGCGTTGTCCGATGTATTTCGTACCACATTCACATTCAATACTGTATATGCCCAGAGTCTGCAGTCCTAGGTGGTCTTTGACTGAGCCAAGAATGTCCTTAATTTTACTTGGGGCATGAAAAATTGTCTTGATGTTGTGTTTCTCCAGAATGCGGGCAATCTTGGCTGTTGGCAGTCCCGCGTATGGTAGAAATGCCAGGCATCTGGTCTCATCTTCTTCTTCTGGTGTGTCTACCTTCCTGCTCTTGTGTAGGGCGCGCGAGATTTGCGTCTCATTATAACCGTTGCTGCGGAAGGTCTTCCTTAGGTGTTGTAACTCTGCAGGTAGGCTGTCATCATCACAGATAGACTTGGCCCTGTGCACAAGTGTGTTAAGCACTGAGTTGCGTTGTGCTGGGTGGTGGCAACTCTGTGCATGAAGGTATAAATCCGTATGTGTCTTCTTCCTATACACAGCGTGACCCAAGGTGCCATCAGGGTGCCTCTTGATTAGAATGTCAAGGAAGGGCAAGCTTCCGTTTTCTTCCACCTCCATGGTGAATTTTATGTTGCTGTGTATGCTGTTGAGATGTCGCAGGAAGTCTTGCAGGTTCTCTCTGCCATGTGGCCACACGACAAAAGTATCATCCACATATCTGTAGAAGGCTTTAGGTTTCAATGGGGCGGTGTCCAGGGCTATGTCTTCAAAGTGCTCCACGTAAAGATTGGCGATGCCTGGAGCTAAGGGGGACCCCATGGCTACACCATCCACTTGTTCATAAAATTTGCCTCCACACTTGAAGTGGGTGTTTGTTAACACATGCCGGAACAGCTTTATCGTGTCCTCACTAAAGCGTGTTTCGAGCAGCGCTAGGGAGTCTTCCAGCGGTACTCGTGTGAAGAGTGAGGTGACGTCAAAGCTGACAAGAAGATCTTCTTTATCCAGGCGAAAGCCTTGTAGTACCTTCACAAACTCCGCCGAGTTCTTGACATGGTGCTCACAGTGACCCACGATCGGTTTGAGCAGTTGTGCTAGGTACTTGGCTAAACCATATGTTGGTGAGTTGATGGTGCTCACTATGGGTCGCAATGGAACTCCGTCTTTGTGGATCTTAGGGAGCCCAATAGCCGTGGTGGTGCCGGTGCTCTGGGGTACAGCTTCCTGATGACGTCCTTTTCCAGTCCAGAGTCATTGAGCAAGGCGATGGTCTTGCGAGTCACGGAAGCTGTCGTGTCCTTGTCCAGTTGCTTGTAGGCAGTATCTTGTAGCAGTGAGTTTATCTTCTGCCAATAATCTTCTTTCCTCAGTATCACCGTGGCATTGCCTTTGTCAGCAGCTAGAACGACAGTGTCCTCATCCTCACGTAGGGCCTTAAGAGCCTTCCATTCAGCAGACGTTATGTTGTTCTTGGGCATTTTTGCCTTCTCCAGGACCCTGCACGTCTCTCTCCTAACTTCCTCAGCTGCCTCCGTAGGGAGGCCGTGCACGGCTTGCTCGATGCTGCTGATAATGTCTCGCTTAGGTAGTGTCCTGGGTACTGGAGCAAAGTTAAGTCCTCTCGACAGCACTGATATTGTGGTCTCGTCCAGTTCTTTGCCTGCCAGATTGATGACAGTCTTGGCATTGGTTGTGTGGTCGGCATGTTGCCGGGCTCCATACAGTCTGGTGAACTTGCCACATTGTTTTTCCGTGGCTTTTCTCTTGTGGATCTCACTGCTTGCATATGTGTTTCCGTCGAGCCACTCCCATGTGTGTGGTGGGAGATAGGATGCCAATCGAAGGTGTTGAGTAAGCAGCATCCTTGCGTTCTTATCTAACTCCTGCCTGGTGACCCGTATGTGTTCGCGCACCAGGGCCGCACCGGCTCGTTGTAGTATGCGTCTGGATCTTGTCGTGCTAACAGAGTGCCGCAAGTTGGCAAATTTCGGCAACACTTCTTTATCTCGACACCGTTGTAAGAAGGCCAGTCTGCTAAGCAGCTTGCCCGTCTTGAGTCGTAGTTTCTGTAGCATCTGGTAGCTGCGATGGATATCCTCCCCGTAGAGGTATGTTAAATGTGATTTGAGACTTTCTCGGCGTATTCCATTCGTGAAATCTTCTCGGGTGATCAGCCGAGTAAAGGCGTCGTCTTCTCGCAACGTTTCGAAGGGTTTCGTACCCGTCATCTTCAAGCGAAGTGTCGAGATGCTGTGTTGCGCGGTCCTATAAAGGCTCCTGGACCAGTGACTGATTCCGGGCGCCGACCAATCAGGTACCTGCGGAATCGGCCGCCGCGCCAGTGGTGGGGGGTTCGCGGCGCGGACCGGGCGTCGAGTCCCTGCCGGTTCCTACTACGTCTGTGACCGCTACCATCTTCGTGCCAGAGCGTTCTCTTCTAATTCTAGTTATTGCGGGATTCCAAGCTGTACTAAGTTGGAAACCAGTGTCTCGATTGATCAGGTTGCTGTTCAACCGAATTTCTACAGCCTCTTTGAAAACTGAATCCCAAAATCCTTTAGCGTCACACAGCTTCTTCGTACCCTCAAAGAGGAAGGTGTGTCCTTCGTTAAGGCTATGTTCCGCTACCGCCGATTTTTCTGTCTGACCAAGGCGTACATGTCTAATGTGTTCCGAGCGCCTCTGCGTGATGCAGCGCTGCGTATTGAATGTGAATGTGGTACGAAATACATCGGACAAACGCAGCGCTGCATCACGCAGAGGCGCTCGGAACACATTAGACATGTACGCCTTGGTCAGACAGAAAAATCGGCGGTAGCGGAACATAGCCTTAACGAAGGACACACCTTCCTCTTTGAGGGTACGAAGAAGCTGTGTGACGCTAAAGGATTTTGGGATTCAGTTTTCAAAGAGGCTGTAGAAATTCGGTTGAACAGCAACCTGATCAATCGAGACACTGGTTTCCAACTTAGTACAGCTTGGAATCCCGCAATAACTAGAATTAGAAGAGAACGCTCCGGCACGAAGACGGTAGCGGTCACAGACGTAGTAGGAACCGGCAGGGACTCGACGCCCGGTCCGCGCCGCGAACCCCCCACCACTGGCGCGGCGGCCGATTCCACAGGTACCTGATTGGTCGGCGCCCGGAATCAGTCACTGGTCCAGGAGCCTTTATAGGACCACGCAACACAGCATCTCGACACTTCGCTTGAAGATGATGGGTACGAAACCCTTCGAAATGTTGCGAGAAGACGACGCCTTTACTCGGCTGATCACCCGAGAAGATTTCACGAAAGGGAATACTGTTTAGGCAAAAGCAATACTGTTTGTAGTTGGTTATGATCTGGGTAAACAGGATATTCATGAGCATCTGCATGCTTGGGAACAAACAGAAGGGGATGAAATTTATTGTAAACAAATGTGAGATTCTGCTTCCAACTAGAAAGATAGACTAATTAGCAGAATAAGGATAGGAGGAACAATTGAAGGTGGAAAGTGTGAAGTACTTTGGAAGTGTGACGGAGGAAAATGGAAGAAGTGAGCCTTCAGTGAATGTGGCAAATAGGCTGAGGAATTCTTGCTAAGTGTTAAAAACCTGGTTTGGAGCAAGGATGTCCCACTAAACCAAAAAAGTGACGTAAGGAAGTCACTACCATCTGAAACATGGATAATAAAGGAAATATGTGAGCAGATTACAGGTGTGTGAAACGAAGTTTCTCAGAAGCAGGACAGCAGTAACAAGAAGAGATGATAAGAAATGGAAAAGTAAGGGAAATAGTAAAAAGGAACACTTGCAGAGCAGTATAGAAACAACTAGGCTACAATGACACCAAGGCTGCAATGGTGTGGGCACTTAACCGGAATGGAAAACAAGAGTGTTGCAAGAAGAGACATGAAATGGAGATGTGAAAGAAACAACTAAGAGGAAAGCCAAGGAATAGATGGCTGAAAAATGTGAAGCAGTGCTGAAAACAAGAGACAAGGACTGTACCAGAGTGAACACAGGCAGTGAGGAAAGAGGACTATATGCTGAGGCTTATGTTCCAAACAGATCCAGCCTGGGGCTGGAAAATGTTCAAGATAAGCAAAATGTGGTAGACAGCTCACACAGCTCTGGTGGATATTCTAATGGCATTTAACAGGACCCACTCTTTCTTCTCAAGCAAATCACCTATCTCACACCAAAAAAATAAATTAGGCTCACTTATGATTCTTATGTGATCAGCATAGTGCGCAACAGAGCTGCAACAGCAGAGCAAGAGCACTTAATCATAGCTAACACTTGGTTGAAGAATCATGAAAGAAGGTTGTATACATGGAAGAACCCTGGAGATACTACAAGGTATCAGACAGATTATATAATGGTAAGACAGAGATTTAGGAACCAGGTTTTAAATTGTAAGACATTCCCAGGGGCAGATGCGGACTCTGACCACAATCGACTGGTTATGAACTGTAGATTAAAACTGAAGAAACTGCAAAAAGTGGGAATTTAAGGAGATGGGACCTGGATAAACTGACTAAACCAGAGGCTGTACAGAGTTTCAGGAAGAGCATAAGGGAACAACTGACAGGAATGGGGGGAACAAATACAGTAGAAGAAGAATGGGTAACTTTGAGGGATGAAATAATGAAGGCAGCAGAGGATCAAATAGGTAAAAAGATGAGGGCTAGTAGAAACCCTTGGGTAACAGAAGAAATATTGAATTTAATTGATGAAAGGAGAAAATATAAAAATGCAATAAATGAAGCAGGCAAAAAGGAATACAAACGTCTCAAAAATGATATCGACAGGAAGTGCAAAATGGCTAAGCAGGGATGGCTAGAGGACAAATGTAAGGATGTAGAGGCTTATCTCACTAGGGATAAGATAGATACTGCGTACAGGAAAATTTAAGAGACCTTTGGAGAAAGGAGAACCACTTGCATGAATATCAAGAACTTTGATGGAAACCCAGTTCTAAGCAAAGAAGGGAAAGCAGAAAGGTGGAAGGAGTATATAGAGGATCTATACAAGGGCGATGTACTTGAGGACAATATTATGGAAATGGAAGAGGATGTAGATGAAGATGAAATGGGAGATATGATACTGCGTGAAGAGTTTGACAGAGCACTGAATGACCTGAGTCGAAACAAGGACCCCGGAGTAGACAACATTCCATTAGAACTACTGACAGCCTTGGGAGAGCCAGTCCTGACAAGACTCTACCATCTGTTGAGCAAAATGTATGAGACAAGCGAAATACCCTCAGACTTCAAGAAGAATATAATAATTCCAACCCCAAAGAGAGCAGGTGTTGACAGATGTGAAAATTACTGAACTATCAGTTTAGTAAGTCACAGCTGCAAAATACTAACGTCATTTCTTTACAGACGAATGGAAAAACTGATGGAAGCTGAGCTCAGGGAAGATCAAATTGGATTCCGTAGAAATGTTGGAACACGTGAGGCAATACTGACCCTATGACTTATCTTAGAAGAAAGATTAAGGAAAAGCAAACCTACATTTCTAGCATTTGTAGACTTAGAGAAAGCTTTTGATGATGTTGACTGGAATACTCTCTTTCTAATTCTGAAGGTGGGAGGGGTAAAATACAGGGAGCGAAAGGCTATTTAAAATTTGTGTAGAAAGCAGATGGCAGTTATAAGAGTCGAGGGGTATGAAAGGAAAGCAGTGATTGGGAAGGGAGTAAGATAGGATTGTAATCTATCCCTGATGTTATTCAATCTGTATATTGAGGAAGCAATAAAGGAAACAAAAGAAAAGTTCTGATTAGGTACTAAAATCCATGGAGAAGAAAGAAAAACTTTGAGGTTTGCTGATGACAATGTAATTCTGTCAGAGACAGCAAAGGACCATGAAGAGCAGTTAACCACGCAGTCTTCTACAGTATATGGAAAATATGTAATGGATGAACACCCCCCCCTCCCCCCCCCCACACACACACACCATCTCAACTACATACATACTCCACAAGTACCATACATTGCATGTCAGAGGGTACCCTGTATCAATACCAGCCATTGCATTCCTATTCCACTTGCAAACAAAATGAGGGGGAAATAATTGTCAATATGCCCCATACGAGCCCTAATTTCTCTTATCTTTATGGTCCTTACACAGAATTTTTGCTGGGGCTGTAGAATTGTTCTGCAGTCAGCTTTTAACTTCTTTGATTGGGGGAGGATCCAAGCACCCTAGCAGCACTCAAAAATAGGTCATATGAACACCCTATATGCAGTCACTTACCCAAAATTCTCGAGTTATGTGGGTTTCAGACTCCTCCAAGTGTTTGAGTCTTTGTATGACTGCACATCAAAAGCAGTTGCTACTACGCCAACAAGGGCTGATCAGTGTCCATCACCTTTCGAGGTATTGAACAATTCTTTTACCTATTAACTAGGTCACAACAGGAATGCTAACTAAATTTAGGCTGTAATGCAGTAATGTAACCAACAAGTAAGACCTGCAGGTTGTTTTACTTCACTGCAGCTACCGAATTTCATGCACTTTGGCATGTATACATACAGATTTTGCTTCATGTCCTTAAGGACGCTCCAGTTTAGAATCCGTGGGGGCAATATCAGTTCGCTTGTCAGTATTTTACCAAAATCCTCTGCATCACTGAGCATCCCATCAACAGACATCCAACAGAGAAAGAGGAAAACTAGCAGGCAGATCTGTCTGCCACACTTGCCAGATGATACGAGCACATCAGTAACGGTGGCTGTGGATGCTCGCCCAGCAGACGTATGGCCCATTGTGAGCTACTCCTGCCGTGTGCTGCTGCCCGTCTGCCATCAACTTTTACACCTCTTTCCACATGAGGTACACCCAAACAACTATCTTTGTTGACAAAAGCAAGATAGCTTCCCCTTCTGCACAACAGCAAGAAGTAGTACAATTATTTCTCGAAGTATTGCGACAATAAGGTATACAGAGCGTACTGCCATCTTACTACTGGTTAGGTAATCTGTAATATAGATCCCATTCAACATACCATATTTACATGAATAATCTGCATATTTTTCCTGAATTCAAGGACAAAAACTGGAGTGTGTGGAGGTAATTGTAATAAGATTGGTACTGCTACACCAACAATAGATCCTGTTATATTGTAGCACTGTGGCTTCAGCCTCACATGTCAGGTGCACATTAAAAGAACACAATAGCATTGGAAACTGTGGGAAGAAAGTACAGTAGGAGTGACGGTCATATTCATAGCTGGCGAAAGGACTCCTATTACAGCTGCATGGTTACTAGTGAAATGTGCTTACTCCAGCACTGGCTTCAGTCAAAGAACTAGGCATCTCTGGTTTCAAAACTAGCGAGGGCCGACTATCGAGATATTTGAATTGAAACTGATGAGAGAAGCTGAAACAGTGATTTGATTTGTGCCACAGCTGGGACTAACCTGGTCTCCTGCTTATAAGCCAGATGTGCTGACAATTACAACACTGTATAAGTAGGTTTAGCGCAGTTCCACACACTACACTAGTCCAGTGCCCTCCATAACATTAAATTCTACTCACAACTTCAGCCCATTTTCGCCTTCCCAAATAGTCAGTGAAGGTCTGAATTTAAATCTGTGTTAGGGAGACACTGGACTATGGCAGTCCATGCACCTGTGTTAGCCATACTGCTACAGTGATGCAATGGTCAGCACATCTACCTAGTGTGGCAGGAGACCAGGGTTCAAATCCCAGCTATGCCACATATCTTAATTCGTTCCTCCAGCCTCTATCATTATTGAAGAAAAAGTTGAAATTCATGTAAGAAATTTTAATTCCATCAGATCAATGAAATGGATTAGATCTGTGGAGGAAAACTACTGTCACTTCATTGCATTTAGGTGATGAAGAGAAGTGATTTTTCATCACTGCATGATAAATTTGCACTGTGAAGATTTCTGTGTTTGATAACACAGATCAAATGGCATCATCATAAAAGCTACCACCTTACACTATATTTTAAAGGAAAACTACTCCAAAAATTTCAGTGAAAGGCATACTGGTGAGAGCAAAACTGAAGGTGTGGATGGAAACGACTGTGGTCGACAGGGTGACCCCTGTTTGGCATCACCCTGGAGTTACTGGATAAGTGGAACTTGTTGCTCCTGGACAGATTTCACGGACTTTGAACTGAGAAAGTCCTAGATAAGTTATGGAAAGTGAAAACTGACTACTATTATGCCTAGAGGCCTAACAAAGTCCTGCAATCACTACACGTTTGTGGTAATGAGTCATTCAAAGCCGCACTTAAACAGCAATACGCATAATGGATGGCTGATGAAAACAAGTTCACGCCAAGTTGAAAATCAAGCAACGAGATTTGTAAGTGGCTGAAATGTGCATAGTACTCCACATTCCACAAACACTGGTGGAAAAAAATCCTTAAAATTTATCACATATTAACAAGATGGAACTGAGAACTATTCTCTATGGGAAGATGGTGACAATGATTCTTCTACTAGTGATTAAGAATAGAGCCTTGCTAGAATAATTTTCTGTAAATAAAACTAATGAAAGCTGATATCTCTTTCCTCCCTTAAAGTTAGGGTGCAGATTGGGTGCCTCATTATGTAAATATGCACTATTTTAATTTTTGTGTAATGCTGGCCCATATAAGCTGCAATTTTTCCCCAAAATTTGTCCACGAAGAGTTTATATTTGTGATTCTGGTATGTTTTTGCATAGCAAACTGGTGCTCATTTCTTAGAAATGGTGTAAAAATGCGGACAGTACCTGGAAATTATACATGACGTAAAGATGGAATCACCTTTGACATTTCAGTTTGATACTGACTAATGTATTCAATCAGTTATTTCACATGACAAAGGATGTACAGGGTTTCTGCAAATAGATGGTTAAATTTAGGCTTAATCAGTGGGTTGGAAGATCAGAAGAAAATCAATGAACCTTTAAATTCAGCATAGTTATGCAAATTTTAAACTTGAAGTTAATTGTTACATTTCTAACACAGAAGCCAACAGAATGCTTTTGACAAATCCAGTGTCTTCAGTATTGATTCACTGAGCTGTAAACAGATGTTTCACCACTGAAATGCAACAAAAGGGAGAAAGTTTGGACAGATCTTTAATTCAAGCTACAGTCAATTTCTTTGCATAACGTAAAGAGACAAAATACTTATTTCTTGACAAGCTAATCAAGCGTTGGAAATTGTTCAGACATACCACAGACATAATGCAAACAGAAGTATTGGTTGGTAGCTTAAGATTTTGTGTAACAGATTAAGTGCCTGGATCTTTTGGCTGCCATGAGATTTTACTAACTTACTGTTCACTTAATCCAAATTCATCACGAACAGTCACCATATAAACCAGACAGTGGAGGTAATTTAATGTGCAGTCTTTTGGAAGATTCCAAGCAATACCATCATGGACTATGAAGGGACATGTACCTGATTAACTGGGTACAGAAAACCAGTGATTACAGTGATGTCAGTTACTACAGAGGAAAGAGAGCAACATCTTATGTTATAAGGATGCGTATAACAATTCTCAAACATAACTTCATTAAGCAATCAGTGACTTAAGCAAAATACAGGATGAGAACATAACTGACTGGCTAGCAACTGTTTGGTGCACTGTTCAGTAAGAGGGTGATGTGTGGCCAAGTACAAATACTTTGACACAGGACTTCAAGCCTGCAGATAATCAGAGTTGTTGCAGAGAAGTTAGTTTAACATCTCAAGAAACACTCCAAGTTACTTAGAAATTGATCAAGCATTCACTTCATCTCACAAGGTTAAAAACCATCAGCCAGCCTTACATAGAAAGGGTGAAGTGCAAGTTTCTGTTGAGTAAAGATGTGGGGAACACCTTTCTGCAGCTGTGGATTTTCCTCTCTGCTAGTATAAGATCAGTTGCATGCAAACTGCCAGTGACAGGGTGTGTCACAGGTGTTCATCTGATTATGATTTCTATAAGTTTTAAAGCAACAAAAAACTGAGCAACAATACTACATCAAGTTTTGCCGAAAACTTGTCAACAGCTAAGTAAGAACCAATCACAAGCACAAATATGGTTCCGATGACAATGCCACGAGCAACTCTCGGATAAAGGTGTGGCACAACTGCTACAGAGATGGCCAAAAATCACAGGACAGAACCACATTATGGCAAATAGTGAAGCTGAAGGGAATGGCACTGAGTAAGTGTGAGCTATGGTCCCAAAGTTCATTGTATCATTGTACAAGATCTTGTGACCAAGACAGGAGTAAGTACTGGATTTGTGCAGGGTGTCACTTATTCAACTAAATGGAATAAAATCGCTGTAACTTCTGAACTACTTGGTTGGCTGCAGGGCATGATGGGAATTAGTAAGCACCTTGTCATTTGGTTTAGCAATGGTACCCACTTTCATTTGAACAGGTTCATCAGTAAGTTAAACTGTTGCATTTGGGGGACTATGCCATCGGTGTTTGCTAAAGTTATCGAGAAGGTTGTATATACAAGGTTACTAGAGCATTTAAATTCACATAATTTGTTGTCAAATGTTCAGTTTGGTTTTAGAAATGGTTTAACAACTGAAAATGCTAAATTCTCTTTTCTCTGTGAGGTTTTGGACAGATTAAATAAAAGGTTGCGAACGCTAGGTGCTTTCTTTGATTTAACGAATGCTTTTGACTGTGTTGACCACAAAATATTACTGCAGAAGTTGGACCATTATGGAGTAAGGGGAGTAGATTACAATTGGTTCGCCTCTTACTTTAACAACAGAAAGCAGAGGGTAATTCTCCGCAATATTGGGAGTGGTAGTGATGTTCAGTCCCAATGGGGTACTGTTAAGTGGGGTGTTCCCCAAGGGTCGGTGCTGGGGCCACTGCTGTTTCTTATTTATATAAATGATATGCCTTCTAGTATCACAGGTGATTCAAAAATATTTCTGTTTGCTGATGACACCAGCTTGATAGTGAAGGGTCTTGTGTGTAATATTGAAACAGTAACAAATAATGTAATTCATGAAATAAGTTCGTGGCTTGTGGAAAATAATTTGATGCTAAATCACAGTAAGACAGTTTTTACAGTTTCTAACTCACAATTCAACAAGAACCGATATTTTGATCAGACAGAATAGGCATATTATAAGCGAGACGGAACAGTTCATGTTCCTAGGCGTTTGGATAGATAGTAAGCTGTTGTGGAAAGCCCATGTCCAGGATGTTGTTCAGAAGCTAAATGCTGCTTTATTTACCATTAGAACAGTATCTGAAATAAGTGACACTTCAACACGAAAAGTAGTCTACTTCGCATATTTTCATACGCTTATGTTGTATGGTATTATTTTTTGGGGTAATTCTTCTGATTCAAAAAGGGTATTTTTGGCTCAAAAATGGGCTGTTCGAGCTATATGTTGTGTAAGTTCTAGAATGTCTTGTCGAGCCCTATTCAAAAACCTGGGAATTCTGACATTGCCCTCACAGTATATATTTTCTTTAATGTCGTTTGTTGTTAGCAATATCAGCCTATACCCAAGAGTTAGCAGCTTTCACTCAGTTAATACTAGGCAGAAATCAAATCTGCATGTAGAATGCACTTCCTTCACGCTTGTGTAGAAAGGAGTGCAGTATTCTGCTGCATCCATTTTCAATAAGCTACCACAAGAGCTCAACAATCTTAGCAGTAGCCCAAACTCTTTTAAGTCTAAACTGAAGAGTTTCCTCATGGCTCATTCCTTCTATTCTGTCAAGAAGCTCCTGGAAGAGCTAAAAAATTAAGCAAATTCCAGTGTTAGATTGTTGATTTTCTTCATTTAAGCTTATGACTTGTCACCTGAATATGTTTTTTTATATTTCATTTTATCTGTTTCTAATATCGTGTTATAATTTCATGTATCGACTCGTTCCATCACCATGGAGACTTCTCCTTAATTTGGTCCCACGGAACAATAAATAAATAAATAAATAAATAAAAAATAAACTGAGAATCCTCATTTTGGGATCAATATGTCACTTCACCCTCAAGGTCCAGTCACGGAATAATTGGTGCGATATTCCTCGATGGCACAGTGGCTACAGAATGGTATGTGAAGGTTTTGGAAGATGATTTCATCAACGTTATCGAAAGGGATGCTCATTTTGACAGGATGTGGTTAGTGCCTGATGGAGCTCCACCCCATCAAAGCAGGAGAGAGTTTGATGTCCTGGAGGAGCACTTTGGGGACCGCTTTCTGGCTCTGGGGTACCCAGAGACCACTGCCATATTCTCTGCACCTGAACACATTCTTGTGAAAATACATTACAAATCAATGTAGGACATGCTATTGTATTTAAATACAGTATTCAGCAGTTATCATTATGAATATATGAACTCAGTTACTCTACCTAAATGAATGGATGCTTCTTTATTTTTTGTAAACAATGTCATATACGCAATATATTTTGTTCACATTATACTAGACAGAATTTTGTTCATAGTCGCATTTTACAGAAGACAAAATGGGATTAAAATAGAGTTAATTTAGTATTTATATGACTGATATCTTCCAAGACATTAATTTTTTAACACAGACAAAATTACCTGTATTCTGCAGACATGGATAAGTAGTGTGTTGGTACTGATAGTGTTAAACTTATATACTGGGAACAAATATGATACTGTACTACTTTCTGGGAAATTCATGAAATAATAAAGCCTCTCTTTGTTGCCACCAATTTGAGTATGGTGTTTAGTGCAAGCAGGAATGAGTTCCTCCAAACAAGTGACACGCATAAAATAAAATACCTTGGAATACATGTCCAATATTCATGAAAGAGAAATGAGACATATTTTACAAGAAATTTGTAGCTAGACATTTGCTTTCATTTGCCATCTGTACACACTAGAGTTCATGCACATTCTTCATATTAGTGATAAAATGAAATTGGTTTATGTCTTCCATATTCTCAATGAGCACTGTCAACCAACTTTTACTCCAACTGAGTTTCATTGATGAAGCAGCTATTGTGTTGGCTGAAGAGCCAACACCGTGTTACAAGAGGAGGCCAAAATGCATGTGTTTTAGCTCACGCAGGCTGGCGTGAGGAGGGAAGAACAATACTGACATGAGGTCTGGAACATGACAAGGAATTAGAATTCAGAAGGCGGATGTAATTAGAGTGATACTTAACTTTAATCCATTAGTGATGAACGTCGCTCTTGACGATACACGATTCAGAATATTATTTGTTCAGAATTCATTCTAATTCTTGAATATGGCGCCTTGCTAGGTCGTAGCAAATGACGTCGCTGAAGGCTATGCTAAACTATAGTCTCTGCAAATGAGAGCGTATGTAGACAGTGAATCATTGCTAGCAAAGTTGGCAGTACAACTGGTGCGAGTGCTAGGAAGTCTCTCTAGACCTGCCGTGTGGCGGCGCTCGGTCTGCAGTTACTGACAGTGGTGACACACGGGTCCGACGTATACTAATGGACCACGGCCGATTTAAAGGCTACCACCTAGCAAGTGTGGTGTCTGGCAGTGACACCACAGAAGCACTTCAAGTAAGGTTAACCAGAATAATATGCACATATTGAGATGCAGAATGCTCTGGGAGCCTGTGAACGTCAAAAATTTAAATTGTCATGCTTTGTGGCATTTCTTACAAGAAAGAGTAACGGTCCTTCTTTTTTTTGTGTAGCATTCTGAAATATTGCAGATGTGGCTTAACGGCTGCGGAGTAACATGTTCCACTTGTAACCACTGAGACTGTAACATAACAGAGGGCAGTGTTGCATGATAATACATATCATAGCTGTGGCTATGTACTGTGGAAAATTTTGCAGAGAACAGACATTTAGACAAAACAACTGTCAAGACAAGACATCCACAATCAAACATTTCTACTTTAATGCACGTAAGATTTAACTGTCTTTTGAATGAGAAGTTAGCAATCAGTATTAAAAACAAAAACTAACATTTGAATAACACAATATTGAATTGGAAGCTGTAAAAATAATGACTTTTGATTAGTGAATGTAGATTCCAAGGATGTGATGATCTAGAAAAAGTGTATTTTATGACAATTATGAACTGAAGAAATTTTAAATTTTGCGATAAATAATTTTAATGAATATGATTTAAATGCTAAATATAAATGACCATTTGTGAGCAAATGCAGTTGGCTTCAGATGGAGTTTTGACTAGGATAGTAGTCATGTGACTAACAGAGCTGAGAACATGCAGGGATGTTTTGTAGTCTTTTGCTGACAGATGCCCATATGGTAACATCATTTATGTGGCGAAATAATGCTCATATATGTGAACTGAGTATGGCATTCTGGAAGTATGTTTTGAGGATAGGACAGAAATACCAGCAGCTGGTTGTCTTTTGAGCACTACATGATGTCCTTTATTTTTGGATTCGCATATATCTATTTTGCCTTCAAACTGCTTTCCATCCACCAGTAGACACACAACCGATTCAATTTGTAGTTGGAATAATTCTGTATTGATGAATCACTGAATGTGACCTGCTTTTACATCAAGTGTTTTCTATAGTGTTAATGTGTTTGTTCTCATAATTAACTAACACATTCATTAGCCACTTGATGTGATGTACTCATTAGGGTGCAAATTAGGGCTGTTGATAAAATGTCGATATCAAAACAGCAATATCAAGTGCATTTTTATTTTATATTATACTTTTTCACAATTTTTCAGAAAATATTGGAAGTTGCTCTTTTGAAACTGAATTAGGACATGATTTTATTTACTTTCACTGTGTTAATGAGTCTTATTACTTTCTGAGCTTTCAACATGTCCAGTCTTTTTCTTTGAGTGTGTGGAACAAGTATATGTGGCACTAAAGAAGAACTCCAACTGCACTGGGGGGTGGCGGTGTGAATGGAATAAGATTTCCAGTGTTAAGAAACAGTTGCTGAAAGTGATGAACAAAAATCTAAATGACAAGATCGATCGTTGCAGTAGGTGGAGGTGTGCGAGGGGAAATGCAGACGTAATCTGCACTACCAACAGAAACTCCAACGAGATTCACCAGGCAATTTTGACCGTACAACTACTAAGTTACTGGCATTTGAAAAAAAAAAAACAGGGAAGTCGACACGGATTTTCCAAGGCCCCAACTAGAAATATTTGTAGAAGCAAGAAACATTTAGATAGTTAAGTGCAGAACCATCCTCTGTGCGCATTCTGGTTTCCCATATGTGTAGACCGGGTGTACAAAATGTCAACTCAGGTTACTGACAAGGCAGAATGAAGTGGATGTCTTCACCAGCTTTGGAATACCACTTACGGTTCGTCATCACAACTTGGTGGTGCCTCTGATGTCACAGGGCGAGGGCATGTGTGGTAATGTATATGCCACAACAGCTGAATGTAGGAGAACTGCCATTCTGTAATATATCAGTACACAAATACGTATGATCTATTCCACAGGTGAGGTCATCTGCTCACCCACAGTTGTACAGTGGAAAGATTGTAGATATAATACAGTACAGTTATTGCACACGTGACCAGTTTAGTAGCTGGAATACACTGCATCTCTCTTTGACGATCCATCCCTGTTATATGTGAAGTCCATTGTCAAATGGACATGTCACAGTCTAGAGGCACTCCGACACATCTGTAGGGTAAAAGTTGATACACATATCAGCAGGGTGAAAGTTTGTGGAGTGGAACACATCATACCAAAACCCCTGTTTGTGGCACACCAACAAGACCCTGTGAGAATGGCCTAGACAATTAGCATCCAATGTCTTCAGATGTGACAGCATCTTGTGTGGCTAGTTGGAAGAATGTATTGATTCCTCTTGAGGTCCCATTAAATTAATTGAAATCATGACTACAGCAGCAAATACTTAAGTTGAAATATTAAAAGGGTGACATAGGTAAAGTCCATGAAATGGTAGACTGAGCATTTGTAATGCAATTGCAAAATAAAAAAACTTAATGTTTGCCATTTTTCCAAACTGTTTTTATCAATAAATGTAGACTGTTAAAATGTGAGATCTTTTTTTAAAATATTCTGTAGTGTAAAGCTTATCTACAATGGTTGAATGCTTGCCTGTGTTTGTATCAACTGCTCAGTGCCCAACAGTGCAGTGATTGGTTATTTCCACTTGTATGTACAAGCTGTGGCTTAGCTACAGCAAAGTGGTATGTAGCTCTACATCTAACTAGCTGCTGACACTTATGGTCGTGATAGCTGAAACTATATAATACTTCAGCAAAGAGCAAAGGTATTTTGTGAGGTTGACATCTATGATGCATGTAATTCTTACACAGTTGGACACTGCAAGGTTTTCAAGATGGGATGGTTTTAAGATTTAAGTGCAAGAAGAACCGTAGGGATGGTTAAGTGTTAAGCTGCACAGACATTGTCCACAAAAAAAGGTAGTTAACAGTCACATAAGTTTAGAATTGCAAGGTAACAACAAAGTCAAATCTGAACACATTGGAGCCTACACTGTTCACCTGTGCAGACATCCTCGATAGCCAGGACCACCTTACAAAAGTGGCTGATAAGTTGGTGGTGAAAGTAGGCTATTGTCAGTAATTTAGTCCTCACCAAAACTAAGCTTGAACACGTTAATAGCACTTATCTGAAATGTTGTTCATCGCCTGTTTGGGTCTCTATTACTTCAGTTTGATACAGAAATATGTAGCTGCTTACCACACCTGGTAACAGTTACATATATTTCCAGTTCAAGTGCAGTAACCAATCACCAACAGTTTGCAATGCTTGGTGTGTGGAAAATAAGCAATCAACATAAATCAAAACAGATTTCTGTGTGCATTCTGTGTACATTTAAATATATCACAATGTTTGTCACACTGAATAATCACAAAAAGTAACCGCAAGAGCACAGCAAGACTGCAATTTTGTTACTCAACATTTTCATTACAATTCAGTGTTAAAGTCTGATTCAGTCATTAACTTCTGCAGTGAATTTGGGTGAGGTTAAATTGTTATAGCCATTACGTAATCATCATATGAACTTAACTGAAAATAATTACTTCTAGAATTTTAATCTTTTTTTTTGTTATGATTTTAGGGCCTGGAATTTTAATCTGTTCTAGACCAACACACATAGGTTTAACTATTATGAGCTCACTATATTCTATCCCTTTCAGAGTGTATGATGGTGATGGCGGTGAAAAAATTTTGCAAATGACATAATGCTTTAAAAATATGGCCACATTGGATTTAATTGCTTTAAAATAACAACAAGGACCAATCGAATTTTAAATTACATAAAATTTTGCTTAATACAAATGTAGAGAATTAAATAAACACTGTTTCTCCATTTGAAATGTGTATCTCCATTTCCACGAATGAGCACCATATTGCAAATCTAAGTAAATTTCATTATATTTAATGATAACACACTAATAGTGCTATATGCCCTACTATACAGAAAACTTAAGCCAACTAAATTGTGTACTCCATATCTGGAATCTCACATTAGTTACCACAGAATCTGCAAAGATATCTAGCAGCCCCTTGGAATTTTAAGTTGAGTTAATATGGAAAACACTTTCAGCAAAAATAAAATGCATTACTTGAAAGTCTAATGAGTCTTATCACAGTTCACTTCGTGGAAGAAAGTGCATCTTGTGCATCTTGTCCACCTCTCCTCCAACAGGGAAGCCTACCTCTGATTCATATTCTGTTTTCATCTTTGAGGGAGTGCTTATTATTTTTTCCATTGGTTGTGACATGGAACTTCCAGCAACAGATGAATCAGTAATGCTCTGTAAAATATGAGAAAGCCACTAGCCAAATGACAACTCACAGTAAGATTTTTCACTTAATTTTTCTTAATTTATTTTTGCACCCTTGAGAATTTCTCAGTGTTATCACCTGTACAGTTATGAAATACCAATTACCACAGTATTTACAAAACAAATAGCTATTGCTGAATCAGTCTCAGGAAGTCTGATTCACTGTTGTTGTTGTTGTTGTTGTTGTTGTTGTGGTGGTGGTGGTGGTTTTCAGTCCTGAGACTGGTTTGATGCAGCTCTCCATGCTACTCTATCCTATGCAAGCTTCTTCATCTCCCAGTACCTACTGCAACCTACATCTTTCTGAATCTGCTTAGTGTATTCATGTCTTGGTCTCCCTCTACAATTTTTACCCTCCACGCTGCCCTCCAATGCTAAATTTGTGATCCCTTGATGCCTCAGAACATGTCTTACCAACCAGTCCCTTCTTCTTGTCAAGTTGTGCCACAAACTCCTCTTCTCTCCAATTCTGTTCAGTACCTCCTAATTAGTTATCTCATTCACATCTTCAGATATTTTACAATTTCACAGTGTTCTACATATGAAAACACTTTGTATCACAAAAATAACTCATAAAATGTTTTCTATAAAAGGAAAAACTGTCCGTATTCAGCTTAGCAGCCTGATCACAGTATTTCAAAAATAGTTATTTACATATAGTAAACATATGAAAATGTAAACTTCATAGCCTGGTTTAGTCCAGTGTACCTTTGTTCAAAACAAGGAAATGGACTCCCTAATACTTTGCTTTCTTCACCTGAGCACTGTCACTTGGTCGAAGTACAGAGAAGATTGCAGAGACAATAAAGTTCCTAGAAGAAGTATCCTGGATTTGCTCAAGTTTAGGATGGCAATTGCACAGGCACCGCTAGCAAAACCAGAGAGAAAGAGAAACCATGCAGAAAGTGACAATCACGAAAAATGAACAACTTGAGAAGAAAACAATGAAAATTTACATTCCATCAGTAAAACCAATTGTAGGTAAGTGTTATTATGGTTATGACAATTAACCCACAGATCTTCACCAAGATCTTGCAGATATGAACACTACAAAAGCAGGACCCAGACATGTTACATCAAGTGACCAATATTTGTTCTTGTCCAAGGAAGAAAACTGCTTTCATTTACTCCATACTAAAAATTAATGTGTGTGTGTGTGGGGAGGGGGGGGGGGGGTTGTAGGTTACATTCAACATGTGTATGATCAGTCATATCACTTATCACTTCTGTCATACTACTGTACTCAAACTCCTTGAAAGAAAGCCAATGTGCACTCTGTGTGCAAACCAGGGGGAGTCATCCAAGATGTGGAAAGGGTCCTTCCGGATGCCATGAAGGGTACAGGGTGCATCCAACTGCAGGTGGTGGCTCATGTTGGTGCTAATGATGTGTGTTGCTATGGATAAGAGGAGATTTTCTCTGGTTTTTGGCGGCTATCTGTGTTGGTGAAGACTGCCAGTCTTGCTAGCGAGATGAAGGCAGAGCTCACATTCTGCTAAATAGGCCAGGTGTCCACTACATGCAGGAGGTGACTACATGAGTAGCAGGGGCTGTGTGGTGTGGACTGGGTGGTGTTTAAGGTTACACAGTCTTGGGAAAGATCAAAAAGGGCACCAGTCTCAAAGGGTACAGGGCAAAAATCAACCAAGCAAACAGTCAGCATTGTAGTCATAAATTGTTGTAGCTCTGTTGGAAAAGTTCCAGAGCTTCAAGCGCTGATAGAAAGCGCGGAAGCTGAAATTGTTATAGGAACAGAAAGCTGGCTAAAGCCGGAGATAAATTCTGCCGAAATTTTTACAGTGCACAAACTGTGTTCAGAAAGGATAGATTAAATAAAGTAACTGGTGGTGTGTGTCTGTAGGTAGTAGTTTATCTTGTATTGAAATTGAAATAGATAGTTCCTGCAAATTATTGTGGGTATAGGTTATACTCAACAGCCATACCAAAATAATAATTGACTCCTTCTATCGACCCCCCAACTCAGATGATATAATAGGTGAATGCTTCAAAGAAAACTTGAATCTCATTACAAATAAGTACCCCACTCATATAGTTATAAGTGGTGGAGACTTCAATCTACCCTCGATTTGTTGGCAAAACAACGTGTTCAAATCCAGTGGTAGACAGAAAACATCTTCTGAAATTGTACTAAATGCTTTTTCTGAGAATTACTTTGAAAAATTTGTTCGTGAGTCCACACAAATTGTAAATGGTTGTGAAAACACACTTGACCTCTTAGCCCCAAATAAACCTTATCTAATTGAGAGCATCATAACAGATACAGGGACAAGTGAAGACAAGGTCATTGTAGCGAGGCTCAAAACCATATCAACCAAAACCACTAAAAATAAACACAAAATATATCTATTTAAAACAGCAGATAAAAATTCGCTTCATGCCTTACTAAGAGAGAGTCTCCATTCCTTCCAAGCTAATTATGTAAGTGTAGACCATATATGACTCAAATTCAGATACAGTATCAACAGCAATAGATAGATTCGTACCACGTAAGTCAATAAGAGACAGGACTGATCCACATGGCACACAAAACACATCAGAACACTGTTGCAGAAGCAACGAGAAAAGCATGCCAAATTCAGAAGAACATAAAATCCCCAAGACTGGCTAAGTTTCACGAGAGCTCGAAACTTTGTGTGGACATCAGTGCAAGATTCTTTTAGTAGTTTCCACAATGAAATATTGTCTGAAAATGTGGTAGAAAACCCAAGGATATTCTGGTCATATGTAAAGTACACGAATGACAAAAAACAGTTGATACCGTCACTGCATGATGGCAATGGAAATGTTACCGATGATGGTGCCATTAAAGTGGAGTTACTAAACACAGTTTTCCATAATTCCTTCACAAAACAAGATGAAGTAAATATTCCAGAATTAGAAACCAGAATAATTGTTAGCATGAGTGACATAAAAGTAGATAGCTTAGGTTTTTTGAAACAACTCAAATCACTTAAGAAAGGCAAGTCTTTCATTCCAGATGGCATAACAATCAGGTTCCTCTCAGAGTATGCAGATACAATAGTGCCTCTTAGCAATCATATACAAGCACTCACTTGATGAAAGGTCTGTTCCTAAAGACTGGAAAGTAGCACAGGTCACACCAATATTCAAGAAAGGAAATAAGAGTAACCCATTGAATTACAGACCCATATCACCGACCTCAATTTGCAGTAGGATTTTGGAGCGTGTACTGTACTCAAACATTATGAATCACCTTGAAGAAAATGACTTATCAATATATGACCAACACGGATTCAGAAAATATTGTTCTTGTGCAACACAGCTAGCTCTTTATCCCCATGAAGTAATTAGTGCTGTCGACAAGGGATCTCAGATCGATTCCATATTCCAAGATTTCCAGAAGGCTTTTGATACTGTTCTTCACATGTGACTATTAATAAAATTGTGTGCATATGGAATATTGTCTCAGTTGTGTGACTTGATTCATTATTTCCTCTCAGAGATGTCACAGTTCATAGTGATAGAGGGTAAATCATCGAGTATAACAGAAGTGATATCTGGCGTCCCGAGATAGTGTCATAGGCCCTCTGCTGTTCCCAATATATACAAATGATCTAGGTGATAATCTGACTAGCCCCCTTAGATTGTTTGCAGATGATGCTGTAATTTACCATCTAGTAAAATCAGATGATCTATTACAATTACAAAATGATCTAGAGAGAATTTCCGTATGGTGTGAAAAGTGGCAATTAGCACTAAACAAAGAAAAGTGGGAGGTCATCCACATGGGTACTAAAATATTTCCAATAAATTTTGGGTACATGATAAATTGCACAAATCTAAGGGCTGCCAATTCGACTAAATACCTAGGAATTACAATTATGAGCAACTTAAATTGGAAAGACCACATACATAATATTGTGGGGAAGGCGGAACAAAGACTGTGCTTTGCTGGCACAACACTTAGAAGATGCACCAAACCCACTAAAGAGACAGCCTACATTACACTTGTCGGTCCTCTGCTGGAATATTGGTGTGCAGTGTGGGATCCTAACCAGGTAGCATTGGGAGAGGACATCAAAAAAGTGCAAAGAAGGGCAGCTCATTTTGTGTTATTAAGCAACAGGAGTGAGAGTGTCACTGATATGATACATGAGTTGGTGTGGCAGTCACTGAAACAAAGGCGGTTTTCTTTGCGGCAATATCTATTTACGAAATTTCAATCACCAACTTTCTCTTCTGAATGCGTAAATATTTTGTTGACATCCACCTATGTAGGGAGAAATGATCATCACAATAGAATAAGAGAAATCAGAGCTCAGACAGAAAGATTTAGGTGTTCCTTTTTCCCACATGCCATTTGAGAGTGGAATGGTAGAGGAGTAGTATGAAAATGCTTCAATGAACCCTCTGCCAAGCACTTAAGTGTGAATTGCAGAGTAACCATGTAGATGTAGATGTAGAAAAATAAATAAAAGCACTTCTTGAACAGCACAGTACATTTTATTTGAACTGGGATAAAACCTAACTAGCACAATTGTGCTACTGACGTTTTGAGAAAACAATCATCCTGAGAATTTCAGTACTTTTACCTGACTCCACAGGTCATAATACATGGGACGTGGCATACTTCAGAGAGAGGTTTGCTAACTTTTCTCTCAGGGTGGAAAGGGATAATGCAGACAAATCTTACACTTCTTTATGAAAAAGAAGGATTAAGGTAGTTTTTCATCACATTTAGCCAGTACACCACTTTGTGTGCCTGTAGTCCAAGTCATTGGATGTGACCAGCTGCCTCTTGTACATGTGGTACACAGCAGCTGGCAGGCACCCCACCACCGGCACAGTGACAAGTGATATCACCACAGGGGAGGTGTCCACCCCCTCAGACTCTGTGCTCACTCAGTCAGCAACTGTACTGGTTTTCCAACCACCCACAATTCCCAGGAGGCATTCACACCCTGTAAATGCTCAAAGTTTTCAATGATGAACCATTAAAGCTAATAAATTTCTTTAGAGATGAGGAATCAGCAGGACTGGAAATATTTAGAAGCTAAATATTCAGTAGTGCCGTAGTAATATCACGAACTGGAATAAATCTACAAACTCTTCCCAAGAACTGGAGGGAATCTAGAACATGTCCTAGGGCTGACAACACACTGGAATCAGCAGTGGTTGTGTTTTGCCTGCACCTGGTACTCTCAATGTGAGCCAGCTTACATAGGGGACCAGTAGGACTTGTGCTCTGATGTACTATACCAGCACTGTAGTTACTACCAATGTGCTGTCAAACACACATATCAGCTCTGACTGCTTCACACTATTGTAGACTACTGTGTCTGGGGAGCATCCACTACAGAAACCTTATCTCATTCCTGCAGGAGATGTTTTCACCTGCAATCTGCCACTTGGCACACAAGCACTTGGCACCTTGAGGAGAGATTATGCATATGTGGAAGCAGCGCAAGTCACAATGGCAGTTAGCATTTATATATTGTATATTTGTATTGGTACATTACACATTTTAGATTTTCAGGGTACAATTCTTAAACTATATCAATTAAATTGTCACGACTTGTGAACAGTTTGCATTAGGACTTTCAAACTGCACGGTTGGCCACAAGGCACAATGGGAATTAGTTCACACATAGGCATGCCCCTTATTGACATTTGCACATGAAAATATCACTGTACAGTGTGCCTGACTGTATAGCTCTTGTGAAGGCCTATTATGTGAGCAATAACAGCCCGACAGCAGCTCAAAGGAAGTTTGCAACTGAGTTCAAGCTCTAAACAACCAGTCCAAGTGCGCCAACAATAAAGAATTTTATTCACAAGTTTGAGAGAAGAGGTAGTGTTTGTGATGACAGTGTTGGCAATGTCGGTCATCCAAAGAGGGACAACAGGAGGAAATCAACCGACAAGGACTGCAACAAATTGTTGTTCAATATCTGCATCTCCTCCCATACAAAATTCAAACCAATCAGCCATTAAGCCCCAGGGCCATGGAACAGCTGTTGAGTTTTGCAAACACTCTTGTCCACAGAATTGACAATCAGGACTTTGATGTTAGTATAGTTTGGTATACTGGTGAAGCCCACTATCATTTAGATGGGTTTAGGGGACTGAGAATCTGCATTTCGTGATTGAGAAGTCTCTTCATCCTCAATGGGTGACTGTGTCCTGTGCTATGTCCAGTCACCCAATAATCAGTGTGACATTCATTGACGGCATGGTGGCTGCCAAATGGTTTCAGAAAATGATTTCATCCTCATTATCAAAGGTGACCCTGATTTCGACAAGATGTTTTTCACACATGGCAGAGCTCAACACCATTGACGCATGAGAGGGTTTGATGCCCAGGAGGAGCACTTGGAGAACTGCATTCGAGGTCTGGGGTACCGAGAGGCCACTGGCATGGTTCTCAATAGGTCACCATTGGGCTATATTATAGACACAGTGTACAGCATAAACCCCAAAACAATTGCTGATCTGAAAACAGACATTCAGTTGGTCATTGACAGCTGCAATGTTCTGACACTTCGGTACATCGGGCAGAATTTCGCTACTCGTCTGTGCCACATCATTGCCAATGACGGCAAGCATATCTAACATGTCATAACCTAAATCCAAATATCAGTAGTGACATTTACATGTTGAATAAAAATTAATTTACCTCCTTTTCCAAATAATTCAATAATTGTTGCCCTCTTCTTTTTGTTCTATAGATCCGAGGATGTAGAACACGTGAAGCAGGAACACAACACCTTTACAAAAATAGAGAACTGCTGTTGTTCCTTCTAAGTATCTTAAAATGTGAAACATCAGGTGGAATGGCTGTATTTGTTTTATCACCACTCAGATATTTCTGTTCTGTTCCATATAGAAAAATGATTAGTACTATCTTGGTGAAATAATGAAAATCTTGTGAATTACTTTGTATTTGCTTGAGTGTATTAGGACAAAAACCAGCTACTTCAAAGAAGCCACTGCTGTTATTGCTGCTGCTGCTCTTACATTAATCAGTTGCTGTCTAACCCATCAAACAAAGTGTTGGAAAAAAAAAACTGATAATTACCCAAGTTACATCATTTGCTTTGCATTAACATTCCAGTTACAAAATGTACCCAAGTCTAAGTAATACAGTAAATAAAATGTTAACAAGGTATTTATTTTGTTTCTGAATCTTCAATTCCTCCTTGATATCCACCAGGAACCTGTTACAAACTTTTGCATCGGAATGTAAATTATATTCCAAATCCCAGATACAGATGCATGTTCTATATGGAAATTCATTTGGGTCTCGTATTGTGGTTATGAATTTCACAGCCCACCTTAAATTCACACAAAATTTCAGAGATAATGCATCTGTGCAATTCACGGGCTGTTTGGAAGCCACCCGTGTCAACTCCCTGGTGCACTCTGGTGAGCCTCTTAAGGAATAGTATTGTTTATGTGACCACAGAGGACTGCTCGGCCTATTCTGTAACCTGTATTACTAATGTCCAGTCAATGTGTTCAGTGCTACACACAGCCTGTACATTTTATCTTATGTGTTGGACTATAAAGTACTAAGTTCCACAAATCGTGTGTGTTCTTAATATGACAAACTTGGCGACAAGTGAGTGTTACGTTTCCTCCGTGTACGAGTGCCAGTGCTGAGTCACCTGACAGACATCTCAATGGAAGAAATATTTGAACACATGACTCCCCAGCAGCACACTTTCACAGAACAGCAGGCTCTCGCCACTGCTCTCAAGTGGCATCTGCTTGTTTGCAACAGGTTACTCTCCCACCAGTGAAACTGTTGCCCATTCTGGCATATGACGAAACACCTGAAGATTGGGACTTCTACAAGACACTGTTATTACAGTATTTCTAGGTTTTTTGTGAGGGCAATACTAACCTGTGCAGACCTCTCTTTCTTGGTTTTCACTGCACAGTCATCAGTCGTGCCAACTTGATCTTTTGCAACAACAGGCAGGCTTATTTGATAAAATGTGTCAACTTCTCTCAACATGTTACTGTGACAGAACACTGTCACTGTGATGCATGTAGAAATTTTACCAATGTGAGAAACACCGAAACCAATGCTACAAAACCTGGGCTGCGGAATTACACAGGTTGAGCAATTGTCATAAATTTGTCACTAGTACCCATCACGAATCCTGCACTCATTACGATGAATGATAGCCGCCTCACCCAGATAGGGAAGACTCTGAAAACACATTTCATGAGAGAATCTGACACTTACAGGCGTGTTCAATACAGCACAGCCTTGTGAAGTGTCACGTGCCACAGGCGATCAGATTGCTGTGTGTCTGATGGGGGGTGGGGGGGAGGGATTGGTGGGGGGGGGGGGGGCGGGTGGAGGGTGTTGTGGGAGGTATTTGAGCTAACTCAGTCGTCTCCTATTAGCAAGTGTTCAGGGTGACGGGGAGCCGTGGCAGCTGTTCAACCTTTGACTCAGCATCACACAGGGCAGTGTCAGTTAAGGCCACAGCAGCAACAGGCCACATTACAACAGCAGATGTCTGCCCCCTTTGTCTCACCCTTTACGTTTCGTCTCACACGAGCGTGCTGCATGCCCTAGGCATTTGGCTGTTTGTCACAAGTGT